>NC_041227.1:131655152-131674528 GCF_002837175.3 Physeter macrocephalus | reverse complement strand
CGAACCCGGTTCCCCTGCATCGGCAGGCGGACGCGCAACCACTGCGCCACCAGGGAAGCCCCCTTTGTCAGTTTTATAGCGAAAATATTGTCCTTACTTTAACCTACACAATGAGTGGAGACACAAATGAAAAGTCCGGACCATGGGTTCATCTTGACACTACTTGGTAAACATTCTTCCTGAATATGAAAAGCACGGAGCAGGTCAGAGTTATAACATTGATCTCCCCAACACCCCAGTGAGATGTGTGTTATTATCCCCGTTCTGTGGATGGGGAAGCTGAAACATGAAAGAACTTGCCAATTATTATGATATAACGTTTTCCATTTTCAAAGCATCCTTGTTCGTTAATTAGCGCATCCACTCAATAAGCCTATAAGGTAGGTAAGTGCCCTTTGTATGCACATCCAAGCATCCCGAAGTCCTTTATGGATCCTAAACTCATTAACATTCTTCCGACATCCCCTGAAGCTTGCTGTGTGTGTGTGGAAGAGAGAGTAGGTAGGTGGCGGAGGGAAACAGCTTCCTCAAATTAGAACGTCCAGCAGGGACCCTTTCTCCCCACACCTCCTGTGATATCAGTTATATTCAGGCCGAATTCACTGCGGTTATCTCCTCCGGGGTGTGTCTCACAAAAAGATCCATGAAACGTGGCTGCCAGGCCCGGTAAGCTTCCAGCCTTGTCCTGTATTGCTGTGGAAGCACCCTTTTTGAAGAAGCACTAAGACCATTCAGTGGCCCCTCAACCTCTCAGCAGGTCTGATCTGGACCAAGAAGAGGAAGGGCTCTCAAGCTATGTCAACCCTTCTGTTGGCCCCAGATGGTTGGGAAAAGGACTGCCCCCTAAATCCAGTGCTGGATCCTGCTGCAGAACACGACCTGACACTTAGAGCTTGCAACACACTGCCATGGGGAATGCTCAAGTGTTATCACCCCTGCGTGCAAGTTCACTTTTGTAATGTTGGTGGGAAAGAAATAGAAATAGGGCAGCCTTTGGGGGGCTGGGCATGGTATTTACGAAAACATTTTATAAGTCTGTAAATAATGAAGTAGTCAAGTTAAAGATACCAAAATTGGTCATATTCCAAGGGGAAATGAATAAAGTAGGCAAACAATATTTTCAGAATATAGAATATTTTGTAAAAATAAATTTGTTTATTTATGTTTGGCTGTGTTGGGTCTTCATTGCTGCGCGCAGGCTTTCTCTAGTTGCGGCGAGCGGCGGCTACTCTTCGCTGCGGTGTGCAGGCTTCTCACCGCGGTGGCTTCTCTTGTTGCGGAGCACGGGCTCTAGGTGCGCGGGCTTCAGTAGTTGTGGCTCGCGGGCTCAGTAGTTGTGGTTCGCGGGCTCTAGAGCGCAGGCTCAGTATTTGTGGCGCACGGGCTTAGCTGCTCTGCGTCATGCGGGATCTTCCCGGACCAGGGCTCGAACCCGTGTCCTCTGCATTGGCAGGTGGATTCTTAACCACTGCGCCACCAGGGAAGCCCTAGAATACTTTTCAATGAGTATTGATTTTTCTCCCCCATATCACTACTCCACAGATAATTTCAGTAAGGCGAGAATTATTATGGAAGAACAAGCAAAGATAAACTTGGTATTTTGGCTTAAAATACTACATAGAATTTACTCATTTTCAATGTGACGTTAAAACAAATAACATCATTCTTGCTCACACTTTTTTTTTCTCATTCCTTTTCCTCTTTCTAATTAAAAAGAAGAAGAAGATGTGGTGTATATATATACAATGGAATCAAAAAGAATTAAACAGTGCCATAAAAAAGAATGAAAAGATGCCTTTTGCTGCAACATGGATGGACCTAGAGATTATCATACTACATGACGTAAGTCAGACAAAGGCAAATGACATCTGATATCGCTTTTATGCGGAATCTAAAAAAAAAGTGATACAAATGAACTTATATACAAAACAGAAATAGACTCACAGACATAGAAAACAGACTTATGGTTACCAAAGGGGAAGTGGGGGAAGGGATATATTAGGAGCACGGGATGAACAGATGCACACTACCATATATAAAATAGATAAACAAAGGTTTTACTGTATAGCGCAGGGAACTATATTCAATATCTTGTAATAAACTCTAATGGAAAAAAATTTACAAAGAATGTGTATATATATGTGTATATATATACATACACACACACATACATGTATGTGTATAACCAAATTAATTCACTGTACACCTGAAACTAATACATTATTGTAAATCAACTATACTTCAATTAAAAGAAAGAAAAAAATAAAAGAAAAAATAAATTTTAAAAATTATTCATGGGCAAAAGAAAAAAGAAAAACAGCTCTGCCAATCAAAATCACAACCCACGAGTACTCTAATGACTCACAATTGCCACAACTCTCCATGATGCATCAGTAGTTATAGTTCCTGACTGGCTTAGAGTCCACAGCAATCCACCGATAAGATAAAGAGCTGCTGGGCTCCCTGCTATTACGACTGCCCCCCGCCATCAGCAACATTGGGCATCCGTCCTACTGTAGGTAACCAAGTAACTGGTGACACATGAGGTAGTAATCAAAAGGTCTGGGATGCCTGCTCTAGACCAGGGCACTTGAAGTGTGGTCCCCTGACCCGATGTCGGTTCACGGACTGTTCCTACTTCTCCTGATGAGGTCAGTACAGATTTTGAGAGAGAACATTTAGAAACTCTTAGAGCGATTTGACATTGCCAAGACACCCGAGCACAAGATCAGTGGGCTTGTCTTACTAAACCGTGTATAGATGTTTCTGGAACTGCTCAACTCTCATGATGAGTCATGGTGGTGACAGCTGTCTGCTAGTCCTGTGCAGTAGGACTACATGCTGTTTTGAGATGGACTGAAAATTAAAACAAAACAGAAAAATAAAACTAACCACAGAAAGTTCGAGAAGCACCACTGTAGCCTATTTAGTTGTGGGACCAGCCCCAGTCATTTACCTTCTATAAAGATGACTATTGTTGCTGCTTGACAGACTTGAGTGGAGAGGTTTGAATTCCTAATTTAAAAACACTGTTGGGTGAGCAAGTCCTTCCAACCTGGAAAGCAGGCATTTGGAGAGAATTGGAGTTGGTGAGGAAGAGCAGGATGTGAGTCTCTTGCCCTGGAGATTGCCAGGTCAGCAACTAGAACATGCGTGGACTCCATCCCATGCACTGAACACTAAGGCTGACAAATCTTCTTCTAATTCCTTAGCTGCGTGCGATTCCCAACTTCCCACTTCCAGAAATGTCGATGCAAGGCCAAACCCTCTTCCTTTACACAACTCTTATGGGCACTGTATTTGATCAAGGAGTAGATTGAGTCAGTCCTTTTGTCACTGAGTTTCTCAGGACCATCCATAACTGGCTTGTTCCCCTAGAACAAGTACCTGAGGTGCTTAATGATGATATGGATGTGGTGAAGATGGGCACGAGAAGACCCCCATCTTCCTGACCCCCATCTTAGTCAATGGATTTCTTTGATTATTTCCTAGGTTTACGTTTTTAAAGGTGAGCTTTTGCCCATATGGTCCTCTGGAGAACAAGTGACAAAAGGGTGTCCGGACACTGTCAGTGGCTGGAGGTATGGTGCCATTCTCTACCCCCTCCCTTGGCCTCTGCTTTCGCCCCTGGGTCTCCTACCAGCCAAGCTGGAATCAAACACCCAAGAAAGAAATATAAATATAAACCAAGAAAGAAATATAAACCACAGTTCTAGAACAGTATGTCCATAATTAAGAAAAGGTTTTTGATTCTTAAACTGAAAATCCAACCCATGTGAAATGCATGGAGAAACAGACCAAAGAAAGCTGCACACTTGAAACATGCCATTTTTGAAAGTATGCAGATTTCTAAGAAAACGTCCCTGCTGTGGGGACCTCAAATATTTTGCTTAATATGAATTGACAGTCATGTCAGAGTGAGAAGAATGGTCTGAGAAAGATTTCTTCGGCCAAAGCACTACATGCTGCCTTGTTCTTTCATACTTTTCAGTAATTGTGAAAGAACAGTTTAAGTATCCCTCGGTTTTGAATCACAGTGGAGAGAATCAAACTTCAAGAATTATCTTACAGGCAAAAGTTTGGATACAGCTCTGCCTAGAAGTGGGGCTGACCCAGGAGATAGTAGCTCAGCGTTCTTCAAAGTTTAAACTCCCGGAACGACTAACTTTATTTATTTTTTAACATCTTTACTGGCGTATTAGAATAACTAACTTTAGATGAAGGATAAGTCAACTGATTGATTCCGATAAGGTTAATTAAAAATGCTTTTCCTAAATGTTCTTTGAACTTGAGTGAAGTTCGCCAGACCCTTCCTTGGAATTACTTACCAGCGTGCAGGGCGGCAGAAATTTCCTCCCCTCTCTCCTTCCCCCTTCCCTGTCCTTCTCTTCCCGTCTGTTTCCTTACCTTCTATTTTTTTTTCTTCCTTTCCTTGTCTTTCCTGTTTCCTTCCCTTCCTTCCTTCTTTCACTTTTGCATTTCTTTGTTACTCTCTTCACTCTTTCCTTTCATCTTTCTTGTCTCTATCTTTGCTCCCTACTTTTCCTCGGTTCCTCCTTTTTTAAAACTCTTCCTTCCTTCCTTCTTGCTTTCTTGCCTCTTGGCTTTCTCCTCTCCTTTTTTTCCCCTTTCTCCCTTTGTTTCTATACTTCCTGCTTCTCTTGAAAAAAAAGATCTGTCTTTCTCACCTTCGTCTTTCTCTCTGTTTCTTTCTTGTAAGTCTTTCTCTTTCTTTCTTCCTAATTGTCTTTCTTTTATTCTTTCTTCCCTTGTTTAATTAAAAAAGAATTCTAGGTATGTGGTCAAAACTCTTTTCCCAGATTATTTCCATCCATTCAGTACTTCCTCATTAACGTTAAGTTCTGAAAATGAAGAAACACAGGAAGCTTACGATCGTTCCTTATTTCCAAGGCAATAAAATGTCTTGATAGAACATAACTTGGTAAAATGAGTACAAACGTTCACCTTTGCCCCCGACTAGTGATTCCTTTGCAAAGTTGTTCTGTGCAAGTTTCTTTAAAATCTCAGAAACATTAAATCCTCATTAATAGAAGCCCAATGTATTTATGGTGTCAAAATATGTTTCAGAAAAGCCAAAAGCAACCGTTACACAAGTTGCCTCATTATCAATAATCTAGCATCATGCCTTTTGTGTGCCATTTCTTTACACAATATACTATGAGTGATGACTTTTAGCAAATACATCATGGCAAAGGATTACTCTCATCAGAGGCAGACTTTGGAAAGGATATGCTAATTTCTAGGGAGAAAGAAAACATCAAAACAGTGCCAGCAAATAGCCAAGGGACTTTTATGTCTTAATATCCTTCAGAAGTGCTTTATCTCCTAGTGCAACATGTATCATAGTATAAACAGGAAATGAAACAGCCACGGCATCAAAGAAGCACTGCCGTGGCTGTAATGTCAGATCAGGTTTAATAAAGGTTATCTACAGTAAGCTAATCAAACCAAAGGGTGCATGTTTTAAAGACCCATTTGATAATTTCCATTTAAGGCGCCCCATCCAAGCGATCCGACAATGTCCCACGCCTCCTGCTGACTTTCTGTACCTTCTTTCCAATGGGACCCCCTTCGTTAGTTGCGAGGCTGTTTTGATGTCCTACTTTTTAGATGCTTCTAATTTGGAGGTGATCAGCTTATCAGAAGTTGGCCTACTTTCATGCAGGCCTTGATTTCAAATACATACGTATAAACACAGGAATCCAACATGGAAAAGGGTCTGGAAAGGCACCCAGCCGTTCCATCCAGGCCTGCAGCCAGCAGAGGCGAGTCTACCTGTTCTGAGTTGGCAAATGACCAGGTAAAGGAACCCAGTCTTCTGCCTACATGCTCTGACAGTCATGAGCCTGGAGAGCTACAGACAGAAAACAGAAGGCAGAGGCTTCAAGGGCAAACCCAGGCTGGTGCTGGGGGCCACTGACTTTCACGATGCAGCCCTGTCTGTGGCTCCGACACACCGCCCCGGGCCCGCCCATCCCCTGTCCTCACCCGTCACCTCCCAGCTGGGAGGAGACCACTCCCAACCTTTGCAAGTCAAGTGTAGCCACCTGACAAGTGTCTGTGCCCCTACTTCTCACCAGGCAGGGCGGGGAAAGGTGCCCGCCCAGCCACCGGGCCTGGCTCAGCCGGGGCCCAAGGGGGTCACTCGGATCCCTCCTCCCTTCAAGGCATTTTCGACAAAATTCAGTAAGTATCCGGCGGGGGGCGCTCGCCGGGTGCACTGCCCCGCCCCCTTCCCCGGGATCCCAGCTCCGCAGCAGCTCCCAGCCCCGCCAGTGGGGAAGCCCTGCCTTTCCCCAGGCCTTGACCCCAGCGTCCCCACAGACCCCGGGGAGAAGTGGGGAGGGGGCGCCCTGGCACCTGGCCCCTGACCCATCCGTCTGCGCCCCGACGGGCAAGGCTGGGGCCGCGGCTGCCCCGACCTCCGCAGCTGCTGCCCTGACAGCGGCGCTGGGGATGCGGGCGAGCCTGCCGCCGGCGGCCGGGGCCAGGAGGGTCAGAGCCGCGGCTGGGCCGGTGCCATATGCCAAGGCCACCGCGCGGGGCGGGCCCAGCCAACAGTTGCCCAGCTCCTTGTGGAAGCAGCTGGGGGGCGGAGGGCGTTCTGTGCTTTGTTGAGAGAGATCCTGCCTTTTTCATCTCTTCTCTGGTCCTCCGGCCCCCCGCAGAGGCCCGGCCGCCCAGCCCAAGGGCACCGCGTGGCTAGAGCCAGAGCTGCTGCGTGAGAGGCGTGTGGATGAGCTCAGGCCGCGCAGCTGAGCCCCCGGCCCCCACGAAGGTCCACGCACCCCCTGCCCCTCCCAGACCCAGAATCCAGCCCCACCAGGCAGACTCCAGCTTGACAACTTGCCGCAAGGCCAGCAACCCAACCCCTCCGAATTCCAAAGCTGCCCTGTAATCTCCCCACCCTTATATTCTGTGTGTAGGGATCTGATAAAAGAAAAACTCCATCCCTCCCACGAATAATGCGGGCTGCACCGTCCATTCAGGATAGCAGATCAAAGGCACCAAGGACAGGCAGAGTCATAAACATCCAGCTCAACCCCCCAAGACCCTTATCCATCGATCTGGACCCCACCCATTCCAAGCCAAGGAGCACACGTGTCATGTGCAGACTCTGGGATGGCTTTCAGGACAAGTGTCATTCCCATCTGTGAAAGCCAGCCATGGGAAAAGTTCACGGGAAAGCAAGCTGGTCCAAGTCCGTTTGTAAAGGCTTGCCTGTAATTGGAGTTAAGCTTTTAGTTTTTTTCCTTCCTTGTAACTTAACTTTTAGCCAATGGGAGGTAGCCTGGCTAAACGGGCAAGGTTTGGGGGGCCGTTAAAACCACAGGCCGCTGCCTACTACTATTATTGTTAATTTCATTTGCTCAACGACTGTTTATGGAGGGACAGATAGACACCTAACGGAGCTCAGAACCCGCCCTGTTTTACACGAATATACTATTTTGCTCCTCGGACGGTTATAGTGGCAGTTGATCATTCTCTAAGCTGTATCGCTAGGTCAGTTTCTCTGGGAAGTCAAAGTGACCCAGGAGAACTTGGATAGACCAGGATCTGGATTCAGCTCTTCCATTTATTAGCTGTGGGAGGCTTGACTTCCTCTTCTGTAACCCTCATAGGATTGCTCTGAGGACGAAGTTGTCAAAAACTATAATGGCGGGACTTCCCTGGCGGCCCCGTGGTTAGGACTCGGCGCTTTCACTGCCGGGGTCCAGGTTCGATCCCTGGTCAGGGAACTAAGATCCCGCAAGCCGTGAGGCACGGCCAAAAATATATATATTATAATGGTAAATTCACTGAGTACACGGTATAGACCAGGCATGGTGCTAGGAACATGTGCTTTTCTTATTTAATCCTCTCAACTACACTATCATCATTTACATTTTACAAATGAAGAAACTAAGGCACAGAGAGGTCAAGTAAGTTGTCCAGGGTCACACAGCTACCTGATGGCGCAATTGAGATTTGAACCCAGACAAACATGCATAAATATCAAATTATAAAATGGAAGGGCAAGGAAAAAAAAAATCTAAACCCACGCTGTCCAGTACAGCATGGAGCCACAGCCACACGTGGACAACACAGACATAGAACATTTCCATCGCTGCAGGAAACTCCACTGGACGGCACTGACTAAGCAGCCGTTGTCAAACACTTTTAGCAGTGGAACTATTTTTCTCTAATAAAATCTTGCATGAAACCTCAATGTATCAAATAAATAAAAAGTGCCATTTTAATTAAATTAGTATTAATGTATTTTCTAAAGTCAAATTAATAACATTAGCTAATTACACAACCAGTGAGAACCTTCATGTTTTGTATGTGTCAATTTATATGTCGTTTACTTTCAAACACTTTCATTGTAAAATGTTACATATGGACGCTCAAAGCAAAGGACATAAAGGTACAGTTTAATGAATAACTGCAAAAGAGACACCCATGTAAGCACCACCCAGATCAAGAACTTGAACTTGCCAGGATTTGAGACACCGCTTCCCCTTTCTGATCGCATCCCCTTCCACCTCCCCGAGTTTACCACCGTCATGAGGCTGTTTCAATAGATGAAAACAATACTAAATTGAGGGTTGTCGATATGAGATTGGCTCATGAGTTGAGTGATTTCTACATTTTTAAACGGTTGGAAAAAATCAGAAGAAGAACAGGATTTCATGACGTGAAAATATATGAAATTCAAATGTCAGCGCCCACACATAAAGCTTTATTAGAACAAAACCATGCTTCTTCTTCTATTTATTATCTGTGGCTGCTTTTGTGCCACAAGGCAGAGTTGAGCAATCGTGACAGAGGTTGTATGTCCCACAAAACCAAAAAGATTTATGATCTGGCCTTTTATAGGAAAAGTTTGCCTACCCCGATCTAGATGACAGTTCTTTCTTAAGCCAGCCTCAGCGTCCAATGTGTAAATTACTTCCGTGTTTTGTTCTGGTTCTCTAGTAACACGAAACTTCTGATTGACAAAGATAAGAGGGTGACAGAGGTTTGTTTTTTTACACAACCCACCTTGCAATTTCAGAATACTGTTTTTTTTTTCTTATTGAATTCTTTCATTAATTTAAGGAAGAAATGATACAAATATTATTTAAATTATCTCAGAGAATAGAGGAGGAAGAAACTTCCCAACTCATTTTTTTTTTTTTTTTTTGCGGTACGCGGGCCTCTCACTGTTGTGGCCTCTCCCGTTGCGGAGCACAGGCTCCGGACGCGCAGGCCCAGCGGCCGTGGCTCGCGGGCCCAGCCGCTCCGCGGCACGTGGGATCCTCCCAGACCGGGGCGCGGACCCGGTTCCCCTGCATCGGCAGGCGGACGCGCAACCACTGCGCCACCAGGGAAGCCCCCAACTCATTTTTGAGGCAATCATAACCCTAATGCCAAAACCTGGCAAAGATTTTATTTTATTTATTTGTTTTATTATTTATTTTATTTTATTTTTCAAAAGAAAAAAATTATACAGTTATTTCTTATACACATCGATACAAGAAAACCTCTACAAATACTAGCAGATCAAATCCGGACATATATAAGAGGTATAACACATCTCGACCAAGTCTGATTTATTCATGATTGCAAAGTTTGCTCAACATTTGAAAACCAATGAATATAATTCACTCTATTAAGAGCGGGAAGAAAAAATTATACAGATCATTTCAATAGATGCAGAAAAAGCATTCAGCAAAACTGAAACTCATCACTACTTTTAACCAGAATACTCTATAATTAAACTAATCTGAAGACTCAAATGAGAGGTAGCTTGAAATCTTATTTCCAAGCTGAAACGCATGCAAGATCTAACCCTGGCTTCCATTCCTTACCGTAGATACAGACGTGAGAGAGGAATCACTCTCAACTTAGAATAAGTGCAAAAAAAAAAATCTGTAATATAACACTATCAGGATGACATGTTATAAGTTTACTTGTTGTTTGTGCAGCTGAAAATAAGGAAGTGCCAAGAACACGTGGGGAGCCGATGTGGTTCAGTCCTGTCTCCATTTGCTGTGGCACAATTTTGTGTCAGCGACTTGCCAAGCCTGAATTTAGAAAAAGACCAGTTCATCCTTTCTACTCTATGACACATTGACAAGAAGTTCAACGATACGCTCGGAGACAATCAGCTAAGACGCTGGTGGTTTCTGATACGTTACGATTTGGTAGGGAACGCCCGTGAGCAGACCTGTTGGTTTTAAGGAGGACTTTTAAAAGTCTTAATTTTTTTTAAAATTGAAATTGAATTAAATGGTTGGGGGACCCCCAATCACTCACATACACTCCACTAGAGTGTTCCTAGGATGAGGCGAAGAGTTGGAATTTGTTGTTAATGATTCTTAAGCAGTAATTTGCAAAGAGTACAAAGGTGGAAGTGGATCTGCACATTAGAACCGGGAAGGGACACATTCTACTCATGACACGGATGACACAGAGTCAAGTCCAACAAAGCCCTGGCTCTTTCTCAACCGAAAAATGTTGAGAGGCTCTGCCCCAGGGTTGAGCCAGGTTGCAAGCTTAACACAGGCGGGATAAATTAGCACATGCAGGCAATGGCTGTGTCACCCTCCTCGAGCCTTTGTGAGCAAATCCGAACACACTGTAGTCTTTCTCTTTCGCAGTGTCCATCGCGGCCACTCTACCCTCTTACCCACTGCATCTTCCCAGACCTCCAGCTGCCCTTCCAGGCCCCTCCCAGTGGGGTCATGAGGACGGAGCCCTCGCGGACGGGATCCGTGCTCCCTCTTATAAAAGGGCCCCCAGAGAGCTCTCCAGCCCTCTTTGCACTAGCGGAGTCAGCAGTCCGCACCCTGGAAGAGGGCCTTCCCCAGAGCCTGACCACGCGGGCACCCTGATCTTGGACTTCCAGCCACCAGAACGGTGAGAAGTCAGTTTCTGTTGTTTGTAAGTCACCTGTCCGTGGTAATTTGTTACAGCAGCCCAAACTGACTAAGACAGGAGTCTTTGGTGGAGGGTAGGTCTCTCTCACTGTAAGAACAATTCACCACCTCCCACTCCTGCAGGAAGTGGACTCCTCTGTCCCAGCAGTCCAGGCAAAGCCAGAGTCACACTGTGCTGCACTGGAGGAGGGCACACCCCAGCCCTGAGCCCGACGGAGCCGGGGACCAGGGTGCAGGATGTGCAGGGGTGCCCAGCCCAGGGCAGTGCCGTCTGCCCAGCACCATGTGGACGTCAGAGACCAAGGAATTTGGGGAAGGGGAGGGGAGATGGCGGTGCAGGCGTCGGCTGCACAGCAATGGTATCATGATCCGCACTAGTTAGCAAACTCGAGATTATTAAACTCAAGGGCGCCAGGGGTCTCCTACGGGTATCACAAACCACAAGCCCCGTGATGGGTGCAGCCGGCCCGCGGGGAGGCTGCTGTGTTCCAGGGAGCACGGCCGGCCAGAGCAACCAGAGCCTGCGCTCGGCCCTGGGCAAGGGCTGCCACCAGAGGACGTGGGCCCGGGGGAGCCAGATTTTCTGAGATTGCAAGAGCAGAGCCAGAAATCTGGATTTTTGTATGCGATCTTCCCCATCTGAAGGTCGGAAACAAATTCAGACTGTTCTGGATGATATACACGAGCCAAACAACCCTCATGTGTGGGCCAGACGCACCCCTGGAGGGCCCGTTTGCAAACTCTGACGCACACCCAACCCGTGATTTTACAGAAGGGGAAGCCGAGCTGTTCCAGGGATGCTCAGCGACTTACCCAAGGCCACCAGTCAACGGCAGAGCCGGGGCTGGACTCCGTCTTGCCACGGCGGGCTGTTATATTTTCTGATCAGTTGTGTTCACTCAGCGCCCAAACCAGGGAGGATAAACCACAGCCCACTGGCTAAATCCAGCTGGCAGTCTGTTTCTGCAAATAAAGTTTTACTGGAACACAGCCATGCGTGTTTGTTTACCTACTGTCATGGCAGCTTTCCCGCTACAATGGCAGAATTGAGTTGTTGGGACAGAGACCATGTAGCCCGCAAAGCTGAAAAGATTTACTCTCTGATCGTTACTGGGAAAGGTTGCCTATCTCTGCTGTAGACCCTTGACATTGGCAGATGCCATATATCTTGTTGCAACTATTCATGAGATGTCCCAGCAGCCCGAGCTACTATCTGGTAACACCTCTGAATCCTACATGTGACGCTGCAGGCCCGGGGCTGTGGTCCGGGGAGGATGGGGAATGAACCCAGCCGCGGATGCTTATCTCATCCCGGGTGAGCTACTCCTGCGAGAAGATGATAAAGCAAGACCCCTACGTCCACCACTGCCAGCACTACCATCACCAGCTTCTGTTTGTGGGAAAGAGCCCTGAAATGAAAGGGGAATTAAGTGGACTTAAGAGGCCTCAGGATGTGAAGCTTCTTACAAGTGAAGAGAAATTTTAGGTAAATGGTAGAATGTTGGCGAGAGCCGTGGACAGGACACACACACACACACATACGCCTCTCTGGGAACCAGAAAATGTGATTTGTAAAGCATTTTCAGAGATTGCTCCAAGTAGCATAAACATCGCCCGTCCAGTGAATGAGGCAGCCCTGATGTGCTTGGCAAGGCTGGTAACCCGCGTGAGACTCAGCCAGGCCTCCTGACACTCGGGAAATATGATCTCTGGATTATCTAAGAGGCTCTGTCAGAGGAGCCTCCATCCCCCAGCTTCATGCTTCCCCTGGTGCCATGTGCCGGCCTCTGTTCCCACGTGCCCCATCCTGGCTGCAGGGCTGGCTGGTCTGATCAGTGTGACTGATCAGTGAGGACCCGGGATGCTCAGCTCAGCCTCCAGGGCTCACCTTGGCCACAGATGATCGTGGCGAGGAATTCACATCCCTTCTGTGCCGCAAGGAAGTCTCTCGGCCGTGGCAGGAGGGGGGTCCACGGCTCTGCCAGCGTCGCAGGGGGTAGGGATGTCTCACTCAGGGGGAGCTCTTAGCAAGCCCATCATGGCCCTAGGGCCGAGCCACTGCTCCTAACCCAGCTCTCATCACTCCTCTCCTGCTGTCTGACTCTCCTCTCTCTCTCTGTCTCTCTCTGTCTCTCTCTCCCCCCCTCTATCTCTCTCTCTCTCTCTCTCTCCCTCTCTCTCTCTCTCTCCATCTCTCTCTCTCTCTCTCTCTCTCTCTCCGTTTGGAACTTGGAAAAGAGAAAGAGGCGTTATTTATTCGAAGCAACTGGTGGTAAGAGAGCAGTTTTACCTGCTCTAAGTAAAGTCACGTATTGGGGGATTTCGATATCCCTGCTCAGATGTGAAGCCGTATTCCTCTTCTCACTTGGGCCCTAGCAATCTTCTAGGACCTGTTTGCTCTCAAAGCAGGATAAGAAGCCCAGTCCGCAAGATGTTTATCATCTACCCAAGAGTCAGCAAGTGATCAGTAAGTGTGTTTAAGGCATATATATTAACTACGTGATTGAACAAAACACCACGAGATGGTGTGGTACCTTGAGGAGCACAGGCTAATGTCTATAATCTCTTAAATTCAGTGGATTGATGGGCCAGGCATTTGTTGTGTGTGATTTGAACCCCAATACAGCTGCTGTCACTTGTCTTTTCAGCAAGTTCCTTGGGAGCAAAGAAAGGGTTTCTCAGGTCTCACCAACCAAGGAGTAAGACAAGATTGCCTCAAAGGATAGGCGTGAAGGTGAACAACTAGAAAATAAAAGATACCTTAAAATACCTACAGATTCCTTGGACATCAAGTCTTTCCTGTTACCAAAGGGCCATTCTTCACCTGGAGCCAAATTGTTAAAGCTCTAAGAAGCCACCACAATGCCTGGGAATCCTGGTGCTGATCATTCAAAAAGTTATTTCTTCTGGCTTTTCATTCCAAGATTAACTGAAACCAGAGTTAGAAGGCCCATCTGGAAGGATATCTCTGTGCGTGTGCACGCACACACACGTTTACATTTATATAATAAATATATACATGTAAAACACACAGAGATAGAGAGATGATAGATAGATAGGATTTCATTTTTAATTCTTCTGAGTACAGATCAACTGACAGAAAGGATGACGACCAGGGCTTTTCTGGATGGCCTAAAAGAAGTGGGAAGTATTATGGAGATATGTAAATGAGCAGTTAATTGCAGGTATATGAACAAGTTAAATCTATCAGGAGAACAAATTAGCATCTTGTAGCAAGAGCCCTTAATACGTTCGAAGGCTTGTATCCAGTAGTATGCGTTCTAGGGCTCTAGACTGAGCAAAGAATCAGGATGCAGGAAAGGATGAACATGCAAAAATGTTCACTGCTGCTTTCTTTGTAATTCAAAAAAGGGACTGACCTAAATGTCCAACAACAGCAAGGCAGCTAAATAAACCCAATCAATCTTGATTTGTTTGCATGCGGGCGGTGGGGGCGGGGGCAGCCATGCTACTTGGCTGGCAAAGCAATGTGGCGGAGTGGTGAGCATATGGCCTTTCAATCAGATTGCTGAGGTCCACGTCCTGGCTTTACCACTGACTCATAGTGTAATCTGAGGAAGCTGGCCATCCACAAGCCAAGGAGAAAGGCCTCGCTGCCCTCAGAAGGAGCCAGGCCAGCCGACCCTGACCTTGGACTTCTAACCTCCAGACCTGTGAGAAAATAAATTTCTCTTGTTTAATCCACCCAGTCTGTGGTACTTTGTTATAGCAGCCCTAACAAACGAATACAGGCATGTACCTAAGAACGGAATTTCCAGGTCATAGAGTATATTTAAGATGAGCTCTGGTAAATACCGCAGAACTGCACTCAGGTTAAATTTAAAAATCAGGAAAAATTATACCCTCTTTATGTTTTCGTATGTTGTGTGTATCTAGATATAAACATAGATAGAGCTATTTCTAGATAGGAATAAAGACGAATATATGATAGAAGGAAATGCATCAGAAAGTTAACTGTAGATATTTTTCTTCTTTTTGTCTATTTGTTATAATTAACATGGCTTACTTACTTAATATAGAACCATAATAGTTACTATAACTTGGATAGAGGTCATTCTGGCCAATGGGATTATCAGTGAATGGTATTTTATATTATACTGGTTTCTATATTTTCCGATTTACCTATCATGGGCATAAGTTATTTTTATAGTCAGAGGAGGGAAAAGTTCCCAATAAAGAAAGGAGAGAAGTATAGAAAGAAATAGAGTAACAAGCTATTGGCATTGATCTCTGAGTATTTATATCACGGAAATTGGCAAAGGCTATAGACCAAGGCTGAATTTATTGTTCTCTTGACTATCTAGGCTTAAGGAAGTAATGGAAAAAACTGTTAATAATGCAGGTTAAAGTTAAAAGTGTGTTATTTCTGTAACCGTTACGTTGTGAATAGCACGAAAAATTGAAACTTAGGATTATTGTTGCCATTTCTTTATTTTAATTATCTGCATTTCCACGTAACATAGTGCCCATATATTACTGTTATAATGGGAAGAGGTTCTTATAAAAAATTAGCAGGAAACCAAACTTTAAAGACTTTAGTTATTTACAAAACAAATAATTTAGTTTCAAGCCTGTGCTTATATTTATATAGTTCAAAATATGAATTTGGATAATGATCAATTATACAAGGAAATATATAAGAAATTTAGAAAAGTTTACCAATTTCAGTCTTTGTGCAAAATCCAAAATTTTTCCCTAGTTAAAATTTCATATTTGTAAGCTGATTTTGTTTTTTTTTAAATTTTAAATTTGGTCTCTATGAAGCTCAGACAATATTGCAATTATGTGATCCTATAAAATTATTCCACTTGAATTTTCTAGGTAGATTTCAATTTTTTATTTTTTCTGTGACACATTCTAGTATCTAGTGACCGTATTGGACTTTGTTGTTAACTTAGATTTTCTGGGCTCCTTAATTGAATTTTTTGTCAGTTTGGACTAATACAATCCTGAAGTAACAGTAATACATGCATTCATGTAAACATCTTTGGAGAAACAGAAGTTTCAGCTCCTTAACAGCTAGGAATAAAAGAAAATAGAAGTAACAATTAAGTAAAAAAAAAAAAATTAGCAGGAAATAAATCACAAAGCTGTAAGTTCTAGAGTGGCAAAACCGTGTTTCAACACTGGTTGACATTTGACAATTGTATGACACACTATTATTTTCTGTACCGGTGAGGACAACACTTCCAACTGAACTATGATCCTTCATCAGTTGTAGGATGCATACAGATTTCAGGGGTGTTCATATGTGAAAAAAAAAATAGCATCTTAGAACTAAGGACATTCAATGGGTAGAATCACACACACTATGAAAGAAGCAAAGTGGTTTCTAAGTCTGTGCAGAGCAGAGGACCAGGGCCTGGGAAGGCGAAAGCCCAGGCTGGGCGGAAGGTTGCAGCAGAAAGACAAGGGACCCTGGCTCGGACCCCACTCCCTGGTGGCCAAGGTGGGGAAGGAGTCACCTCCC
This sequence comes from Physeter macrocephalus, assembly GCF_002837175.3. Taxonomy (NCBI): domain Eukaryota; kingdom Metazoa; phylum Chordata; class Mammalia; order Artiodactyla; family Physeteridae; genus Physeter; species Physeter macrocephalus. The sequence goes on along the minus strand of NC_041227.1, from coordinate 131,658,112 downwards.
CGCTGCATGGTCCCTCTCCAGAGGACACCCACTGACCGGGCAGGGAACTGTGATGTGTAACTGGCTAATGTCTGGAGGACACTTTGAAGATGAAAAGTGCCAGGTGGGTCTCATCACAGCCACTTCTTAAGATGATACTTGGAATAATAATACAGTTCTCCCCCGCCGGGCCTTTCATCTGTGGATTTCAAAGCACTTAGCGGGCCTTAATTAAGTCTCCCAGCACCTCTATGGAGTAGGCACTAATAGCCTCTTGCCTTAGATGGAGAGACAGAGGAGGGTAAGTGACTGGCCCAGGCCCTCAGAGAGGCAGAGACAAGCCGTTCTGAAGGCATTCATTCAACAGGCAAGTGTGTGCTGAGTGTTTCCTCTGTGCTAGGACAAGTGCTGAGCTCTAGGGGACCCAGCTAGAGGTGGGCTGTCCATCGTCACACCTGCAGGAATTCTGCAAACCCATTGTGAAACAAAGCCATTATTTAAGGGTTCTTTTAGGTCGGAGATAGGAGTATTCTTTTTTTTTTTTTTATTGAAGTGTAGTTGATTTACCATGTTGTGTTAGTTTCAGGTGTACAGCACAATGACTCAGTTATACATATACATATACTTTTTTAAATTCAGATTCTTTTCCCATATAGGTTATTACAAAATATTGAGCAGAGTTCTCTGTGCTGTACAGTAGGTCCTTGTTGGTTATCTGTTTTATATATAGGAGGGTGTGCATGTTAATCCCAATCTCCTAATTTATCCCTTCTCCCCTCTACTTAAGTTTAAATTATATAAACTTATCATTAAATAAATTTATATTGCAAGCAAAGGTAATCAGAACTTAAAACACATCTCTCCTATTTTACTTTTACTATTATTTGTGCTCTTGAGGTTGTTTAACCTGTGGTAATAACCACAGGTGGAAATGGTATATAACCAGGTACTACTGTGCATGGCTCCCCAATCCCCTGTTCAGTGATGTCCCATTGGTCCCTTGAAACCAGCCACAGTGGGAATAGTTTACGTCATGGAAATTAACAAGTGCTACAGGCCAAGGCTTGATTTAGTGTTTTCTTAACTATAGAGAAATGATAGAGAAATGTTAAGAATGCAGGTTAAAGTTAAAAGGGTGCCATTTCTGTAACCATTACATTGCGAGTAACACACCAAAAAATTGAGGAATTACTCCCCCAGCGTTCAAAAACTGTCATCCAGTTCAGCAGAGAAGTCACCCATATCGTGGACAAATGAATGAAATTTCTACACACACGTGTAGAAATTGTTTCACTTTCCTCTTACTCGTTACACACGTGAAAATGTCAGTCAACTTTCATGTCGGAACTACACTTTCTTCAGTTGCAGCCATAGGTTGGCTACAGACGTAAGAGTTTGACAAAAACCAATGAAGGATTCTAGGAGAATCAACCGTCAATATGGAACATACAATAAAAAGAATTTCTATTTTATTTGTACAGTTTCTATACATTTTACTATCAGTATAAATTTTTATTATATATGCTTTTTTTCCCCAGAGAGGCTGTTGTTAAACATTCTCCAGCACTCCCTTGGTAGACCCTTGGATGGGCAAGGAAAGCACAGGCCCTGTCCCGGTGGACATGCCAGATCAACTGGTACTTTCAGTGTGAAGAGCTGTGATGGAGCTCAGCTAAGCCTGTGCGCCACACTACTGAGCCCGCGTGCCACTACTGAAGCCCTCGCACCGAGAGCCCGTGCTCCGCAAGAGAAGAAGCCACCGCAATGAGAAGCCCGCGCGCCGCGATGAAGAGTGGCCCCCGCTCGCCGCAGCTAGAGGAAGCCCGCGCGCAGCAATGAAGACCCAACGCGGCCAAAGATAAATAAATAAAATAGATAGATTTTTAAAAAATAAATAAATAAAATAAAATGATTGTCATATGAAGAGACAATCAAAGAGTGTGCAGTTGAAAATGTAAGAAAAAATGTTACAGAGGTGGGTTGGGATTCTCATGTAAAAATATGTAGTATTTGCCAGTTTTTAAAAGTTTATATTTTTGTGATTTATTTAATCCTTCTAAACAAATAGTTTTACACCTAATTCTGTATTCATCGTTTGGATTATTTTTCTTATCTCCCCAAATTTGTATCATTTCAGGAGCCACAAAGCTGGGGAGAGCCCCCGGCAGGGGTAAACGCAGGGTTGTTATATGAGTCCCAGGGAGAGCTTAGTGGAGAAGGTTCTGCCTGCCCTACCCAGAAAGATTAGGGGTGTGGGGGAACTCAACAGGCAAAGGGGGAAATTAAACAAAGGAGAGGGCTTACCTGTGCCTCTTCTGCATTCTCTCTCCTCAGCTGGGCTGCTGGTGCACACATGGCATCTCCGTGTGGTCTTTCCACCTGGGCTAGTCTGGGCTTCCTTGCAGCACGGCGCTGGGTTTCAAGAGCGCAAAGGGTGAGTGTCCTGAGGAAGCAGAGCAGAAGTACGCGGCGTCCTTACGCTCTAACCTCAGAAGTCACAGAGCATCACTTCGGTCATGCTCTGGCGGCTGAGGCGGTCACAGAGGGCTTCCCTGGTTTAGGGGAGACGACGTGGAGCCCCCCCACCATGGACTCCTCCACGGGAGGATTGTCAGTATAGGAGAAACACGTGGGATGGGGGATAGCGCCGTGGCCGTATATGGACAGAACAGTTTACCACAGGGAGGAAAGAAACGTGAACAGAAAGAACGTTAAAAGAGGCCTGAAGGGAAGCCTCCTGCACTGTTGGTGGGAATGTAAATTGATACGGCCACTATGGAGAACAGTATGGAGGATCCGTAAAACATTTAAAGTAGAACTACCCTACGACCCAGCAATCCCACTGCTGGGCATATACCCTGAGAAAACCATAATTCAGAAAGAGTCAAGTACCACAATGTTCATTGCAGCTCTGTTTACAATAGCCAGGACATGGAAGCAACCTAAGTGTCCATCAACAGACGAATGGATAAAGAAGATGT
>NC_041227.1:131621575-131654868 GCF_002837175.3 Physeter macrocephalus | reverse complement strand
CAGACCTACTAGAGAATGGACTTGAGGACATGGGGAGGGGGAAGGGTAAGCTGGGACGAAGTGAGAGAGGGGCGTGGACATATATACACTACCAAATGTAAAAACAGATAGCTAGTGGGAAGCAGCCGCATAGCACAGGGAGATCAGCTCAGTGCTTTGTGTCCACCTAGAGGGGTGGGATAGGGACGGTGGGAGGGAGGCAGACGCAAGAGGGAGGGGATATGGGGACATAGGTATATGTACAGCTGATTCACTTTGTTATACAGCAGAAACTAACACACCATTGTAAAGCAATTATACTCCAATAAAGATGTTAAAAAAAAAATAGGCCTGACTCTATCAGATACTCTGTTCCCAGAGCTACTGACCTTATCATTTGGTCAGGGGTGGGGTCCCTATTCTGATTTTGCAGATGAGGAAACTAGGGCTCAGACAGGTTCAGGTACTTTCCATTGCCCAGAAAGTGGTTCTCAAACTATAGTGAGAGTCGCTGTGGAACACCACTGCCCCCCAGAGATTCTGATTCAGTAAATCTGGGAGGGAGACCCAAGAATTTGCATCTCTAACAAGTTCCTCCGTGGATCTGAGGATGCTGGCCCAGTGGCCACACTCTGAGAACTGTTGGCATATAGTATTTGAATCTGCGTCTGTGTGAACGTTCACCCCATCATAGAGCTTGCAGTGGAGACAGATGATATTCCTCAACCAGGGTCAGAGAAACAGGATAATGACTTATAAGCATCATGTCTTTTATTGCAAGAGAAAAGGTTCCATAGGCATTAAGATAAGATTTTCTTTAACTCTTGCCCACTCCTCTTTCCCTCTCTCCACTCACTCGTGGAAGCCTTTAATAAAACAGACGATATGGACAGCAACTTGGCCACAGCATAGCAAAAATGGCTTGTCTCTGTTCCACAGAGTCTGATAACTTCGGTGGGGAAACCTTACCAGAAAAATAACCTACCGAAGGAAGGCTATGAGAGGCTGTCAAAAAAGAGCGAAAGAAAGACGTATCTAAGTTGGAGATGCTTTGCTCTGAAAAACCAGTGATGTCCTCTCCCATTAGTGCTGGAGGTTGGAAGTAAGAGGTGTGCCTAAAGCTAAACACCCTAACCCTGAGCCCCCATGGAGTGGGACCCCATGGAGAGACCAGAGGGGCCAAAAGAGAGGAAGGAATCCTGGGAGGTGGAGAGGATGCAATAAGTAGTCTTGAGGGCTTTTTACCCTAAATTTCCAGTTCTTGGACATCTAAGGTTGTGTTTTCCGACCCTTTATTGTTGGGTAGGACCAGGTAGCTAGTTCTTGCCAATTTTACTCCAAGATGAAGTGGGCGTTGCTTGCACGTGGGAGCGTTGAACTGCCAATGAGACATCCTCCTCCTGCACGGCTCTCTTTTTCCTCTGCCCCAGGGGCTGGTGATGTTCATGATGGCGGCTGCCAGATCCACCTGGAGCAGGACACCCACCAACCCGTGATGGGCGAGCGGAGTGAGTGAGAAACACACATCCGCTATTTTTAGCCACTGAGAATGGTGGGTGTTTTGTTACCACAGCACGAGCTAGCCTTTCCTAACTGATCCCCGAGAAGGCACAGAGAAGGAGCATGCAGGCGCCTCTCCCAGGAGCATCATGAATAGGCCAAAATGAGACGGACTGGGAAAAATAAGTAAATATGTGTACCGTTCTCTGGCCGCTGTGAAATCCGTGATGCTCGGATGGTTACTTTCTTCTGCACGTCTTCCGGATTTTGCAGGCTTCTCTCGAGGAATTTGGGCCGTAGGTCCTCTGTCGTTCCCCAGCCCCACCACTTCGCTTTAACCCATTCCAGGCAGATCTATGCCCTCTCACGTGGATCTAGTATGAAGGGTAACTTCGATCCAGCGGCCCGTAGCCAGATTCCAGTCTCAGATGCTAAGACTCCCTCCCCTCACTTACACCCAGCTCCAGCAACATGCTCTGTCTTCTGCAGGTTTGGCGAAGATGCCAAGGCTTTGTCAGTGCGATGCCATCAGTATCCCCACCACCTACGCCCTGACCACCTTTGGAAGGTGGCGGGGCATTCAGCGCCGGCATTCACGGCATCCCTGACAGTGTGTCCCGCCAGGCGGGAAGAAGGGGAGGCTTGGTGCTGCGGGGTCCCCAGCACCCCGTTAACGACCAGGAGACCCAGTTCGGACCATTGTCCTGCCTGATGGAAGCAGAGGGGCTGAGTTCCTGCAGAAGCATCTGAGACCCAAGCCTGGGTGGTGGGAGCCCGAGCTACCCTGAGTCCCCCACCCTGCACCCCACCATCTGTTCCTCAGTGTTTCCATTGCTGTCTGGTTTTTAAAAATAAGTTCAAGAGGAAAAACAAAGCAGACTGGTAAAAAAAAAAAAAAAAAAAAAAAAACAATGTGAAGGATTGAAACAATTTATATTTAGAGTCTGTAGAAAAAATAGTATATTTTCACCATCTTTAGCTCTATAGTCCTATGTTTTTCATTAAACTTTGAAAAGGAGAACGCCCCCCTCCCCGCCCAAAATCATGGCATGCTCTTAGTGCACTTGGGGATGCTCTAGGGTCTCTGTTTAGCCCCTCCGTGCCTTCCTAACATCGTCTCAAATCCCACCCCAGGCTCCTAGCAGACCTGACGCTTCCTGTACGGACAGTAACCCCCCCCTTTTTTTAAAAGCCACCCACTACCTTTGAGCGTGCTCCTTATATTTGGGTTATTTCCCCCTCAATGATCTGCACTTCCCCAAGATAGAAGCCAGATACTTACTCTCCCACCCTCCTTGGCAGGAAGGGCCCGGTCGTGTGACGTAGGCTCAGCCAATCGGAAACACCTTCGTGGGATATGGATTCGGGAGTAACTCCAAGAATGAGGCACCGCACAGAATCCATTTACTAAAAGATGGCTGTGTGCCTATCTGGTTTCCAGGGTGGACACCGAGCTGCCAGACCGAGGCTGGATCTGCAGTGGGGTCCTGGACTCTGGCCGGTGTCATCCCGAGGAGTGGCCAGGGTGTTGTCTGGAGCAGTGCTGAGGGGCATTCGGACCTCGTGTCAGGCTGCAGAGCCCCCCGGCCTGGCTCTCTGGACCCCTCCAGTTTTTATGAATATCCTTTAGTAAATTCCTCTTCGGGGTGAATTTTGTTGGTTGCAGCTGTGAACACTGATTAATACAGTAGATCACACAGAACCCAGATCACACCACCCAGAATGCATGTTTCCCCTTACATTTCGAGCTTCACAGCAAAGAGAAAGATGTTTTTCCAAGGCTCTCCTGTCCTCTCCGATTGTGGTCCAGTCCAGGGAAGCATCTGAATTTGGACACTTGGGAAACTTTATGGGTGGACAAATTCCTTCATGCAAAAAATAGTAATTGAGTGCCTGCTCTATGTTCCAGGCAGGACATGATAGGTCCCTGCCCTCAGGGGGCTCACAGTATAGTCAAGGAGACAGACCTCAACCAAATAATCCCACAAACAAATATAAAATTGCAATTGTAATAGCAAGTGCTCCAAAGAAGGGAAAAGAAGAGTAAACAGGTGTGTCAGGAGGTAACAGAAGGCTTGCTTGAGGGATGACGCTTACGGTGGACCCAGTGCTGCAAGGTCATCAGACATTTGCTTTCCTCCCAAACACGGATGACTTCGTTTCCTGACCTTTCTCGCTGCTAGGAGGGCCCACGTGACTAGGTTTTGGCCAATGGAATAAACGCAGAGATGGGGTGAGCCATTTCCAGGCCTGGCCATCGGACATCCTCTGTGCAATCTTCTACACTCTTAGCTTCCCCAGTTCCAAGATGGCAGAGCCAGATGATGGAAGATCCTGGATCCCTGAGTGACTCCTTGAAAGAGTCACCGGGGAGAGCCGGAGACATGTCAGACTTTAATGGTTGTAGGAAACAGACTTTTATTGTATCAAACCACTGAGTCTTCAAGGGCTTATTGTTACCGCAGCTTAGCCCATTCCACCCTAGCTGATACATACACAGGTGGGCAGAGAGCTGGAGGATGAAGAGAGGTTAAATGTATAGAGAGGAAGTGAAAGCATCCCAGGCAGAGAGAACCGCCCTAGGCAAAGGCTTTGCGGTGGGAGGGACCAGGGTCAGAAGGAGGAATCGGACAAGACCCCAAGGAGGATATGAATAAAGTGAGAGGTGGTGGGATATTCAGGATGGGGCCGTGGACGTTGGCAGAGGTTATGAGACAGGCTGGGACCTGGGACCCTTTGCTGCAGGGCTTGCACCTGGACCAACGTCTCCTCGGTTGACAAACTACAAAGAAACCGTAAGGACCTAAAAAGAACTGCGTGCACGTGCAGTCGGGGCAAAAGGTACAAAAAGACCAAAAAACCCAACTGCCGCCTCTGAAGAGCTCGGAGCAAAAGCAGGGTCCTGCGCGGGCCCCCTGCACTCAACACCGCCTAAGGGGTGGGCCGCCCCCCTCAGCCACCACTCCCGCCCGGCCCCCGGACCCGCGCCTACCCTCACCCCATACAAGGAACCCTCTCCCCGCCTTCGGGGAGCGGCCAAGGGGAACTGTTACTTGTTTTCTCTCCCCCCGGCTGCAGCAGGGGCCCCAGTAAAGCCTGGCCTGAATTTCTGCACTGTCCTCTGATCAATTTCTATCGCTTGATTAAGGAGGCCAAGAACCCCGGTTGGTATCAGTTAGACTGTATGAGCCACGCAGGGACAAAGGGGAGGAGTTAGGCCGTCAAGATTCCAGCTTGCCCACATTCCCACTGGCTGGAGCCTCAGGCTGGGGGCCTGCCTGTTTGTTTCCAAGCCAGAGACCCTGGAGTTCTCCACTCTTGGCCCCCCTCACTCCCAGATGAGGAAGGCTTTGAGAAGAAACTGTACTTTTCCCTACAGTAAGCAGCCCACATCAAAGCCCAAGAAGCCACAGGCATTCGGGGAGTCGTGGGTCAGATATTTAATTATTCTAATCTAGACGTCTCTTCTCCCCACGCTGCCAAGAACAGAAAGTTCCTTTTTTGAAAAATAGGCTAGTTTGTTGGAAGGGTTGAATCTCATCCTTGACCCACAAAGCTCTCAGACTCACCTCCAGACCTCCAGAGCTTGAGAACACCCAGACACGCGCCCTCCCCACGACCGTGGACAAAGCAGGAGGCCACTAGCCTTTGCAGGAGGGGATGGAGAGGGTGGGGTTAGGTGTATGCCATTCTCATTTATTGTTAAGAAAAGCCACCTTTCCAATGCGGAGATTAGGGTGGACTTGTATTTCTAAACAGCTGTGATATCATCGCTCTGATATCATCAGATAAAGAAATTACTCTAAAGATATTGCCTCATCTACAAAGCTTAGGACATTTTTTTTCCCTTTTGCTCTCTCTCTCTCTCTCTCTTTTTTTAATCCTTGAGAAAGATAATGAAAGAGGAAGCTTGAAACCCCATTTCTATTGATGTTCGAACACACAACTGCTGGATTTAAGAACCAGGGGAGATCAAAGGGAATGGGTCCCATTTTGATAAAATTACAGCATCGCTGGCAGAGGGTGTGGGGCTCATTTAGGAGCTCGGAGGCAAGGAGTTGCTAACACACCTTCATTCGAGCCAAGGACAGAAGGAAAAATGCCTGAGATTCCAAGGGATTCATTAGGAGTGTGGCTAATAAGGTTACAGCAGCCGCACGCACATTCGGCTGATGCATTTGCCTCGGCAAAACCTGCGAGAGCCCGGAATCAGTACCATCCAAAGGAGAAACAGGTGATGGTGACTCTATCCTGGTCCCAAATTTAACTGGTCGGGCATCCGATCTGCTCTTACTGGGATCTGGGGTGAGAGTCTGGGAGAGATAAATAGAGCTGGAGATAGAGGAGCAGGTAAGGAACGAAAAACTTTTCATATCCTCTGTGACTGAGCCTCTTACTGCTTTCCTCTGAAAATGGATATCCTGGTGGGTTTCCATCCGCCTTCCACCCACCAGTCCACGACTCCAGCTGCAGTTCCCATCATCACTAGCTTCTGCCCCAGTCCCTTCCTCCCTCAGTCCCGGTCTTGTGCAAGAAACCACCATCCAGGCATCCTGCCCAGCGACCTGAGAGCCATCCTCGTCTTTTCAGCATTTGTTTCTACCCGCATCGAATGCACCACCGCTCTCCGCGGACTTTAATTCCATTCTCTCTCTCACATGTGTCCCCTCCTCCCCTCCCCCAATGCCCACATTTGGACCTGCTAATAACAGACCAGAGGAATGTGAAGAAATCACCGACGAGAGCCTGAGAGATGTTAAAATAGCATTTATAAATGAAAACCACTTGAAGCAAAGCCGGAGAACTGCGCGGGTTTAAAAATCCCCCATTACGGGCAGGAGGAAGGAAAAAAAAAACCCCAATAAATTTCGTTTTGAAAATGTGAAGTCTTACCCCCGCCCCTGCTGAGACATAGTTACGCATCTCTTAGGGATACGAAAATTGATACAGTCATTTTGGAAAATAATTTGGCCATATATATCAAGAGCCATAAAAATGTTCATCTCCTTTGACCCAGTAATCCCACTCCCGGGAATTTACTGGAGGGAAATAATTCAAAACAAGCAAAAAAAGGCGGGGAGCTAGTTCTATATAGATGTTTATTACCTCCTTGTAATAACAAGAACCTAAAAGTAAAAGGAATGTCCGGTTATAGTGGAACATGAAATAAATTTCAGTATCATTAACTCAGTTTTATATTAGGTCATTGCAAAAATAATAAATAGGGGCACGAGGTAGAACTGGGGGGAAATATACAGGAAATAATGCTGAATGAAATATATATGCTCCACAGTCGCAACTACAGAAAAACATATACTTTTACAGATGAAAAAATGGAAGGGGCACTGGAAACGTAAATAGTGTATATGATTGATTAGTGGGATTATGGACATGGCCTCTTTGGTGCTTTCGAGTTAGATGGAAATGTTTCAAGCCCCTTTGAAGCGCCCTAATAGGGGAGTGGCCGTGGCTGTGATGGGGGGGGGTCTCCGGCCCCAGCTCCGTGGAGGGAGGGGGCTCCCTGCTGCCTGCGGTACCCCACGGAGGAGGCTGGCCGGCCCCCGAGCTGGGGCCGTGGCTGCCCTGTGTAGGGACAGCTGGCGGAACCCTGGGGGCCTCCCCACCCTGAAGGCAGATCCAACCCCTTGTCCCCTTAGGTGAGCAGCCCGGGGTCTGGGTCATAGGCTGAGAGCGGTCGGGGCCAGGGTCTGGGTACCGACCCTCCCCTAAGGACAGAGCGTGTCCAGGGTCCAAACGGGGGAGTCAAGCCTCCCAGGCAAGGTGAGGTGAGGAACACGGGTCAGGATTCTGCGGAGGCCAGGAGGAGGCTTTGAGGGACGGATGGAGGCTCCAAAGAGTGGGCTCAAACGCCGGGGGGCTCGCCCTGGGCCTCAGCGCCCAGTGTCCAGCCACGGCCGCTTCAGGGCGGCCCCAAACCCACTGACCCGGCCACCCCGCGTGGCACGGCCCCCTCCTTCTCTCTTTCGCCCCTCTCCCTCCCTCCGACCCTTTTATTTCCTCCCCTCCTCAGCCCCAGGCCTGTCAGTGACACCCAAGGGCACAGTTCAGTTCCCCGGGGGCACCCAGTACTCCACGACAGTTGACCTCAGGATGGGTCGTTGTACCCGCGGCGCCGGCAGTCGTGTCCCGGTTCCAGATCCGGCCGCTCGCTGGGGGCCTGGCCAAGGCCCTCCTGCGCCGTCCTGTGTGTAAACCCCCTTTCCTCACAAACGGGATGCTCTCCCCAGGCCTGGCTGCCGTCGGCTGCACACAGAAGGGACGGAACACCAGGGCTCTGGCTGCTGGGCACCCAGAGGGCAGCAGGCCTGCAGGAGCCGCCCGCCCCCTGCACCATCATGGACTTCCCGCCCAAGCAGCTGCCTTCGGGATTTGTAAACAGCATTTGTTCCGGGGGTGGCGGGTTTTCCCAAGACAGGCGCTGGACTCAAAGGAGTCTGAGACGGGGCAGAGCAGAATCAGGGGGGCCCCTTGTCTTTGTTCTCTCGGCTGGTGCCGTCCATCCACGAGGAGATGGACAGAGCCGGCTTCTGAGAGACTCACGGAGGAGAGGCCAGGATCAGTTAGCAAGGAGATGTTGTTATCAGTGTTTTCCGTAGAAATGCACTTGTTACTTTCAAGCCCAAAGGTGGGTCAAGCCAGGCGAATCCAGGGTAGACCAGTAAGACTCTGTTTCAAGGAGGACAAAAATAGGGGCTCCCTGGCGGTCCAGTGGTTGGGACTTGTCACTTCCACTGCAGGGGGCCCGGGTTTGACCCCTGGTCGGGGAACTAAGATCCCACGTGGTGTGCAGCGCAGCCAAAAAGAAGAGAGAGAGAGAGAGAGAGAGAGAGAGAGGACCAAAATATTCTGCGTTTCCGCACATCGCTGTGCATCAGTAGGTCCCCCCAAGTTCCCGAGGGCCTTTAGAGACTGAAAAGCGGTTTCCAGTCTTCCACTCTCCCCCCCGAGATTTCGCAGCGCTGGGGTTGTTGCCGCTGGTGACTGGGCACCCCTGACGCTGGGGTGGCCCGTTCTCTGCTGCGGGGAGGACCTGTGCATCACAGGATGGGAAGCAGCGTCCCTGGCCTCTGCCCACTCGATGCCAGCAGCACCCCGAGTTGTGACAACCGAAAGTGTCCCCAGACACTGTAGGGGGAGGAGAGGGAAAGGAGGAGGATGTTTGCTAATTCCAAGTGAAATTCAACCCGGCTCCTGCACAGATGATCAGTTTCTCGCGAAGAGACAGGTCTTTATGAATAAGATTTTGCTGTTCTCGAGGGTGGAACCTGGTTAGAAAGCTCAAGTCTCTGGTGCTGTAATATCTAGAAAGGAGAATGTGCTAGAAAAGGCCCACCGTTGGTCACATGGCGTATTCGAAATGTCCCTGCTTCTACAATGGCCCCTGTGTGCGCAGGGTGCTTACAAGCTTAACCAACGTAGTGAAGAGCATCTCTTCCTTCTAAGGAAAAAAAAAAAAAATTGGTCTCGCGATTCCTTGAAATGAACCCTCTCAGAACATTTCTAGTTGTGTTTCATGTCTTATTAACTTGACAGACTGCCTGGGCTGCAGACAACCGTAGACGATTAATCAGAAATGAAGAAAGCATTTCTGAAATTCTTGCGTACGTCGATTTTGTGTAAAGTGATTATCTTCCCTAATTGTTATACTTGTGGCTTTTTACGCCACAGCTGTTGGCGAAATGACGTTCATAAAAAAGTGATGATGAGCAAATTCGAATTCTTCCCCAGGGAATTTGCAGTATAGACTTATATTTACCATGACTACAAGTCCTATCTTGTGTATTAACAAATATATGTAATGCTTACTATGTACCATGCACTACCCCAATGGCTCATAATATTAATTCACTTAATAGTCAAAACAATCCTATGAAGTGAATGCTATCACTGTCCCCACTTTACAGGTGGGAACTCAGAGGCACAGAGACATTAAGTAGTTCGTCCAAGGATACACAGCTGGGAGGGGGCAGAGCCACTGTTGCTTTAGGGAATTTTAAAAAGCAGGTGGAAAGCTGGAACGAGGCTTCTTGTCCCACTTCTGTCAGTTTTGATTTGCCTTTATGTGGATTTCTTGGCTTGCTGGACCCAGTTTCCCCCACTGTAAAAGGATGAAGTCAGATCAGTGTTTCCCAAAGTGTGGGGTAGCTACCAGTGGAATGAGAGAGTCTTTTATGTGGTATATGGGTAGAAGTTTTCTTCATAGTTAGATATTTATTTTCATGTATATTAGAAAAAATATATGTAGTAGATAGAACACTAAATATGTGTGTGTGTGTGTGTGTGTGTGTGTGTGTGTGTGTGTGTGTATGTACATACATAAAATTCCCCAAACCTGTGATGTCAAGGATAATATTAGTTGGGATGAGACCCAAGTGGGTAGTAGCACCGTAGCTTGGAACCAAATTCAGGAAACAGAATCACGGACATCATAGCCCTTGATACTCACGTGTCCCTGCCCTGCCTGGGTCAACGTGGGTGGGGTGGGGGTGACCGCATCCCCCATGCCCAGGTGGACACATGCCCCAGCCAGGCCTGCTTGTCCTAAGGGTGGGCATGTGATCCAGGAGGACCACTGAGGCCTCCTGGGCTTTCGAGGGCACGATGGGGGTGCCTGGCACTCTGCCAGGAACACCCTGCCACCACCGAGAGGGGACGTCGTCAAGATAGAGGCGCAGAGAGAAGGCCTCAAGGCGCCATCAGAGCCCCAGATCCGGCTGGCCAGTCCCCAGCTCTACCGCTGGCTCTTTCCATTACCCAAGGCACGTGTCTGGCTCCCAGTCTGAGTTTGGCTTCCGTCCCTTTCCAAGGTTCATTTATCACAGGTATGAAATGTGATCTTGGGACTTAGTGAACAGCTGTTATTTCTGGTACCAGGTGATGACAGCATCACAGAAAAGGGCACAGCAGCCTGGGTGTGGAGAAAGGAGGGACACAGCAGTCACCTCCATGCTTCTTTTGGAAGCATGGCTGTCCTCTCTGCCATGTGTCAGGCAGCTTGGGGGGAAAGAAGAGGGGCAAACGTTGGTGTGGACTCCCCTGAGCCCCGGTTTTCTCATCTGTCAAATGGAAATCATCACAGCCCCTGATAGGGTTGGCCTGGGGCTAAATGGCATGACACCAGGAACCTATCTAATGAAAGGCTCTGACCCCAAAAATGGTAGCAATTACTACTGGGTGCCAGTGTTTTCTGTAAATTATTGTATTGAATTCGATCTTCGCAACAATCCTATGCTTTAAAATCGTCATCCTTATTTTGCTCCGGTGAAACGGATATTCAGAGAGGTTAGGTGACTTGTCCACAGTTAAATGACCAATAAGGGACAGAGTGGCCTTTCAAGTCATTCAAGCCAGATCTCAAACGCCCCATCCAAAGTCTGGGAGCACGATCCCAAGGAGCCAATCCCCAGAGGCAGAGAGATGTGAAGACCACTGGTGGTGGAAGGAAGGAAGGAAGACAAGATAGCAAGGCAAACACTCGGAGAGCTCTTCTCACATCCTGCCCACCTTGGCAAGTTCTTTGGAAAATCCTGGGCTTACGGCTCAGAGGAAAATCAGCTTCATGGAACAAAGGTATAGAAGAATCCAGCCAAGCGCCCAGTCCCGATGCACCAAGAGGAGCTGACATTCATACACACGAGCACAGACCCCAGATGTTGTTATGGTTGGATTACACGGGCTTGGAAATGGCGGGCATGAAATGTCTGAATGATAACAATAGAAAACAGATCAAAAGCCCAAAGAAAGAAATCAGGAGAAATGAAAAACAGAAGGAACGGCAGGGGAAGATGAAAGGGGAGAATTACAATTTGACACCAAAGCAGAGCCAGTGTTTAAGGTTTTGCTGGCAGTTGACCCATATCCAGATGAGATTTTTGCAGCATTAATTGGAGGTATGAAATTACCATCTTTGTGCAGCGTTGTAGACTTCTGGGACCTCAGGGTCAAAAGAGTTCCTTGACAGTCTCCGAGGCCCGCTTTTAAATAATCTAGAAGGTGATCAGTACCTGAATCTGCACAGACGCTGTCATTGTCAGCAACTCCATTAAAGACCAGGGAGGTCAGCAAGGTATAAGAGGGATTGAAAATACAATCTCCCTGGCCGAAGTCACCTCATTGCACCACGGATCAGATCACTCTCAGTCTCAGTTCCGATCATACAGAACCCGATTTACACAGACTTTAGCAGAAGAGGGAAGGTATTGGCTCAGGTAACTGAAAAGTGAAAAGACACTCTAGCTTCAGGTATGGTTTGATCCAGGGGTCAGCAGCACTCAGTCTCTCTGATCTACTCCACATTTGCTTTATTCTCAAGGTTCATATGGTGCCACGATAGCAATTTTCAAGCCTATATCCTCCCAGGTTTGAGTCCAACAAACCTCTCTCCCAAAAAGTCTCAGCAAAATACTCATCAAGACCCCCTTGCTCTAACAGGGTCATATGCCCATCCTAGTGGCCAGAGGACTGTGATGTTCTGACTGGCCAGGCCTGAGTTACATGCCTGTACCTAGAAAACGTAACAAGATCAACTCCATCTCCAGACTGAGAACTGAGAATAGGAGATGAATGTTTCCCCTGAAAAAGCGGGGTCCCAGCATTAGGAGAAGGTAAACAGATGCCAGAAATCAAAACCCACAGGTGTTCAGGGACTTCCCTGGTGGTGCAGTGGTTAAGACTCTGCGCTCCCAATGCAGGGGGCCCGGGTTCGATCCCAGGTCAGGGACCTAGATCCCACATGCATGCTGCAACTAAGAGTTCACATGCCACAGCTAAGGAGCCTGCGTGCTGCAACTAAGGAGCCCGCCTGCCGCAACTAAGACCCGGCGCAACCAAATACATAAATAAATATTTTAAAAACAAACAAGCAAACAATGGGTGTTCAGCATTCCCCATCCCAACACTGTCCCCTAAATATGGCTCCCTTTGCTTTTCTCTCACCTCACAACAGAATAGGAAGTAACAGCATTGTTACTTGGTCCCTAAACATCAATGCCATGCGTCGTCCACATAAGAAGCATCCTCTGACACCTACTTTGACCATGCAGCATCCTACACACGGGGGGTACCCAAAGGGAATCCACGCCCTAGTTCTGATCACACTCTAGTAAGGTGGGGGGTAGGGGCTGGGAATATTGGCCTAAAGGGAAAATTCTAATCTGAAAAAATCTCACGAAACGTCTTGGTTCTTCAGATAAGCCTCTTGGAAAGAGACCCGCCCTGCTCTCATCCCATCCCCCAAATGTTTGCCAATAGCTTGGCAGTCAACAACAGACTTTCACATTTAAGTTGTGAAGCTCCCACCATCTCTAGGAGCTCTTCCTATTTCGTATTTGATGGATAAAGGGGGAAAGCTCAGAGACGTTGGTGGTTTGCATGGGGTCGCACAGCTCATAGGCAATGGTGCCCAAACCTCAGGTCTTCTCCCCCACTCCCACCCGAAGCCACACGGACCGACGGGAAGCCACAAACTTTGCCGCTCAGGCTGGATACGAAGGAGGCCAGAGGATGTGCTGCGACAGAACAGAGCCAATGCCCTGTTGTTAGCTTGTGTTCTGTCCTACACGAACCACACGCACGAACCTGTCAGCCCTCCGGCAACTGAATTCATTCCGTTGACAGCATTTGAGCATTTGGCCTGTCGACTAGATGCCAGGCCCTGGACTAAGCCCTGGGATTCTGGGGACAAAGTGGGTCCCGGCCCTCCGGGAACATCCGTTCCGGGAAAGCGGAAGAGGATACCCAGGGGCAAAGCCACGTGATGGATGCAGTGGCTCAGACACGCGCGGACGGTTCAGGAGGTCTGGAGGAGGGCCCCCGGGAAGGCTTCCAGGAAGAGGAGGCCGAGGGGAGAGAACGTGGGAATAAGAAAGAATGTCCACGTGAACCGTTAGTGGAGAGGAAGGAAGGGGGCCCGGAAGCTGGAGATGCTGGGGAGACAGACCTCTACCGGCCGCAGGGGCTCCAAGGTGGATACGGACTTGAGCTCCCTGCGGCTGCGGCACAGAAGGTGGCTTGGCTGCGGGCAAGTCCGAAGGCAGAGAGAGGGGCTGGGACCCTGCTAGAGTCACCCCGTGAGGACAGCGCCGCCGGGGCTAAAGCGGTGCTGCCAGAGGTGGGGCGACAGGCACGGGCTGGAGAGGGACTCGGGCGGAAGGCGTGCCAGGGCGAGGAGGGCTGCAGAGGGAGGGGCCGGAGAGTGGAGAGTCGCAGGGGGCACCCGGGGTCCTGGCCTCAGTATCTGTGCCTGGTCATGGTGGCCGGTGAGAGGGCCGTGGGGCAGGCGGGAGGAGGGTGCTGAGATGTTTGAGCTGCGTCGAGATGGCGATGTTTCGAGAATGATACGGGAGGTGTCCATCGGGCTGCAGGCCGTGCGGGGCTGGGGCCTGCGGGCCACTCTGGGCTGGAAAGAGGCAGGAAGCATCACGGAACAGCCACAGAAGCGCCACGCGTGCGGGTGGCAGCTAGAGCTCTGGAATCGGACGCACCGCCCAGGAGAAGGTGATCGGATGAAAAACAGACCGAGTATAAAGTCCCAGCAGACGATACTTAGGGAGAAAAAGAAAACCAGGAGAGACAAGTATCCTGGGAGCCAAGGGAAGGGAAAGCTTTTCAAGGAGAGGTGAATAGTCAAAGGTGGCAGGACACCTGGAGAGATCAGTGCAAAGCAGTGCTTATGGGATTTGGCAACAGAAAATTCCTTGGCCTCCTTGGCAAGTGTGTCAGTGGAATGGTGGGACCAGCTGCCAGCGTGTGGTCCATGAAGAGGTGGAGGGGAGGTGGTGACACAGCTGCCGTGGCTGGGGACAGCTCTTTCAAGAAGCTTGGCGGGGAAGGGGTGGAGAGAGATGGGGCCATCGGATGGAGAGAGGGTTTGGAGCCTGGGGGTTTAGGCTGTTGTTATTTTAAGACGATAAAAGGTTTGGGTGTGTTTCTATGATACCTTAGGACCCTCAGTAGGTGGGTGGGGATGGGTTCAGGGTTCAGACAGCAGGATGAGCATCTACTTTCTGAAGCTGCAGGGGACAAGAGGAGGGCGAGTCAAGACAGAGATAAATGCGTCGGTGCGAAAGCAAGACTTTGAGAGACGTCAGCCTGCTAGCCAGGGTTTTCTCAAAGAATTAGGGGGAAAGAGCATCTTCGAGAAGTGAGGGGCCAGGCCTGGGGGGCCCAGGCTGGCCTTGAGGATGATGGCAAAGGTCCTGAGAAGCACCACGGGGGAGCAAGAGAGGCAGCCCAGCAGTGGAGAGACCATCGAACTTAGAAGCTCTGAGGCCCAGTGGTCCAGAGCAACCCAACCGTAGCAGATCAGATCGGATCTCCTGACCGAGAATTTACGGCAAGGTCAACCGGGCTGGGCTGAAATATTTTACTGATGCAGAAAGAATTAGCTAGACTATTAAAAACAATAAAACGCAATAAAGAGAAATTGTCTCATCTGCTCCGGGGAGCAAGCTTCTCAAGCACGTTAGCAGCGCCTGTCTGCTGTCCAGGTGATGGGATGAGAGAAAGGACACGGATCCATTTGTGAGGGTAGGTCCGCAGACTCCTTCCTTGACAGCACTTCTTGGCGTGCACTGCTGTACTAAAAGCGCTTGAAAGTAAAACCTTCCCAGATGGACCCTGACTTGTATTTTTCCAAATTCAGACTGGGCAAAATGGGAAGTGGTCAAAACACATATTTTCAAATTTAATGGAATTTTACAGTTTGAAAAATGAATGCAAGAACAAAAACACCAGCGCACTGGAACGATGTGGGGTACACGAGTGGCACGCTGAGTGTGTGCCTTCAGCTTGGAGTGACAGTGATCTTGGCGACGTCCCATTAAACCCCAAACAGACCCACTAGGAGGGACGGAGAGGGGGCGGGAATGGTTAGCCATGGTCCAGCCTCCCAGCTTTTAGGAGTCATATATCCTGTAAGGGGCTGTGCGCTGCCGCGTAAAGGACAGAGACCACTGAAAGGGACCACTGTGCAGTGGCAGCCACCCGGGGTGGTGACACAAGGTACAAGACACAAGAACTAATATTTATTGGAGGTCCTCCTGGTCTGACTGCCCCGAAAGCTTTTCATGGACGGTCTCAGGCGACCCCAACAACAGCTTATGACACAGTTGCCATTATATATTTTTTAAGTTTGTTATTTTTATTATTTTTTCCTTCCAGTTTTATTGAGGTATCATTGACGTACGGCACTGTATAAAAGTCGAGGTGTACGGCCTCGTGATCTGACTTACATACATCATGAGGTGAGGGCCACAACAACTTTAGTGAACAGTCACCATCTCATATAGATACAAAAGGAAAAGAAAAAATAGGTTTTTTGCTTGTGATGAGAACCCTTAAGATTTATTCTCCTATCGACTTTCATGTATACCACCCAGCAGTGTTCATTCTGTTTTATCATGTGTACATCACATCCCCGGCACTTATTTATCTTATAACTGGAAGTTCGTACCTTTTAACCGTCTTCACCCAGCCCCCCTCCCTCCACCCCTTACTTCTGGTCCCCACAAATCTGATCTCTTTTTCTATGAGTTTCTTTGTCTGTTTTTGAAGTATGATTGACCTAAAACACTATGTGAGTCCCTCGTGCACAACACAGTGATTTGCCGTTGCTATACATTTCGGAATCATCACCACGGTTAAGTCTGGTTACCATCTGTCACCCTACAAAGATATTACATACTTATTGACTACATTCCCACACTGTACATTTCATGCCCATGAATCATTTTGGACAGAGTTAACGTTATTATCGTCTCTGTTTTGAGGATGGGAAAACTGAGACGTATTGTCCAGGGTTGCCCAGCCAACAGCGGGCAGAGCCAGGGTGGAAGCCCAGATGTGTCGGACTTGGGCCAGCGCTTTAGACCATAGTGCTTTCCTGCCCTATTTGTCGTTCAGCCCGCAGAGAAGATGATTTCAAATATAACACTTTATCGTCGCCATGAAGATATTAACCTGCTTGCATCTGTTAACACACTCTTTTCAGCAGCTCTGATCTCCTGTGTAGGTGTCTGTTCTTCAGATTCTCTTTTGAACGGGTTGTAACATCTTACTGGAGTTCCCTCGTTAATTAACTAGCTGAATCCGATCTTTGCTGCGCCCATTCTATATCTGCTTGACTTTCACGATTTTACCTTTGTGAGAATATCATCCATGAACAGCTGGCGTGGCAAGATGTTTACGCTGCAGACCCAGGATGGGCGCACTGTGGCTTGTGGACCAAACCTGGCCCGCTGCCTGTCTCTGTAAGTAAAGTTTTATTGGAACACAGACACACCAAGGGCAGAGTTGAGGAGTTACCACAGAGACTGCACAGCATGCCAAGCAAAATATTTACTCTCTGGTCCTTTACAGAAAAAGTTTGCGCGGATCCCTTCGTAAATGAAAAACTGTCACCCGGTAGGATTCCAAAAGTGTAGTCTATATACGTGTGTACACACACCCATAGACAAAACCAGAAGGGATTGTCATGGGATGTTTAATATAATATTATTCATTCAAAAATTCTTCACGAAGCCTGCGCGGAATGGTAGACTATGAATAGGGTGACCAATTTGTCCTGATTTTCCCGGACGTTTTCCCGGTTTTCAAACTAAAATTCCCATGT
Organism: Physeter macrocephalus; assembly: GCF_002837175.3. Classification (NCBI taxonomy): domain Eukaryota; kingdom Metazoa; phylum Chordata; class Mammalia; order Artiodactyla; family Physeteridae; genus Physeter; species Physeter macrocephalus. Next base: position 131,637,758 of record NC_041227.1, on the reverse strand, counting down.
CCAAAGAATCCCTGAAGTCTCAGGCAAACCAGGATGATAGGTCACCCTACCTGGAAATCAGACTATCCTGGCTTGGGTCCTGGATCTGCTTCTTATCGGCCTCTTGCGAAGACCACTTACCCTCTCTCAGCCCCACTTAGTTCAACTGCAAATATAAGACCCTCTGTTCTGCAGAGGATGGAACGAGATTAGCATATGAACGCGTGGTTAGTAAACCAGGACAGTCAACGCCAGGGGTTACATCACTTTGTCTCCAAAATAATATTCCACATTGGCTAGATTTTGTGTGATCTTATAACATAAGTAGGTTGAGAGAACAATTATCTGAAAGGTGGTCATATAATTATTTGTTGTCCAAACGAGGACAGCATTGAGCATGAAACGGCATTCTTAATAATTATACTGGGATAACAGTAGTAAACCAGGACACACTGTCACCTGGTCACAGACCACAGAGTGACTTGGGAGCAGCGGGGCGGGCCTCACGGGGATGCCACCTGTGCCATCACGCAGGCTCCCACGTTCAGAGGGTCCTATGTGTGGGTTAAGGCTCTTGCTGTCGAAGCCTCGAGATTCTTAAAATTCTCAGTTTTTGAACCCGGAACCCCACATTTTCATCTTGCACTGGACCCAACATACCCTGTACCTGGTCTTGGGAGGATCTTTCTGCGCAGCAAGGAGAGACGGTGTGACCTCTGAAACCCCTTCCAGAAGACAGCTTAGCTTCCTAGCACCGAGGAGAAAGTTCCAGTTTTAACCCCAGCGAATTCAAGTGAAAAGAGCAGCACATGATGAGGCAAAGGATGGAGCCTGGGGTCCCGAGCGACCTTATCCCTCTCCTCTGCCCCACTCAGAGCTGGTGGCAGCCAGCAGGAGCGCGGGGGTGTCCCCGGGAGCGACCTCACGCCTCTTTGAACTCTGGCTTTCTCTTTGGTTCACATCCTCACAGCCTGGCAGAGGGGTGGGCAGCGCAGCGGTGCAGCTGCATGGACCCCGGAGGGCATTTGATGTTACTCCTCTTTCGAAGTTCAACCTCCTGATTTGGTGCCCCCATCCCTGCTAAGGGCTGCGAATGCCATTTATGGGGTTTCCAAGGGCAATCGCTGTAAAATTCAGTTCAGCGTCTTAACAAACCAGACAAAGGTGGGTGGTGAGGCCAGAGGAGTGCAGATGCTCCAACAGTGAATAAGAAGTGGATCCGAAACTTGGGTGAACCCCAGAAACGACAGCAAGAACCCAACCAAGCACAGCCTGTTCTAGCCCCATTTTGGAGGCGGGGCTGGGGGCGGGGCAATGGAGCCCAGTGTTTTCAGGTGGTACCTCCCAGGGCCCGACTGTTCCCATTGGCCCTGCCAGTTTCCCAGCCCTGGCACGACTGACATTTGGGCTGGATAATTCTTTGTCGTGGGAGGCTGTTCTGTGCCTCGCCGGCTGTTTAGCAGCTACTCCATAGATGCACCCCGTCCCCCTGCAGTTGTGACAACCCCAAAATGTCCCCAGTCTTTGCCCAATGTCCCTTGGGGAGCAAAATTGCCTCTAATTGAGAACCTGGGTTTATAGCATCAAAGGGGGTCCACGTTTAGGGTGATGGTGAGGGTTCGACGAGTTTATAATTGTTAACGAACTTAGAATGATTCCTGGCAGGGTTAGCACGCTGTGAGATAAGTATTTGTTAAATAAATAAAAAGGTTGCCCTCCCGCCCCCTGACACCACGTGGAAGCTGTTAGTCCCACTGTAACCGACCGGGGTTCTTGGCCTCCTTGAGCAATAGAAATTGATCAGAGGCCAGGCAAGAAATCCAGGCCAGTCTTTACTGGGGCCCCTGCTGCAGCCAGGGGAGCGAGAACAAACAACAGGTCCCCTTGGTCGCTCGCTGGGGCGGGGGGCAGCTGGCTCCTTACGTGGGGTGAGGGTAGGGGTGCGTCCGGGGGTCGGGCAGGAGTGGTGGCTGAGGGGGTCTGCCCACCCCCTCGGTGGCGTTGAGTGCAGGGGGCCTGCTCAGCACCCTGCTTTTGCTCCCGGCTCTTCGGAAGTGGCAGTTGGGTTCTTTGGGCCTTTTTGTATCTTGTCGTCCAGAATTTGCCCCAACTGGGCATGCACGCAGTTATTTTTAGCCCCTTCTGTCCAGGTGCGGGCACTGCAGCAAAGGGTCCCGGGTCCCAGGTCCCAGGCTGTCTCACCACTGCAGTGTAATTACACAGCGGGCTCTCCCTGCCCGCATAGCCTCCCACCCCAGGGTCCTGTCCCGCCTCTATCTGTGGCTCTGCCACTTGCTACCAGGATAGTAGCACTGGGTCCTCCTATCATACACCCAGCTCCACTTACTCCAGATGCTGCGAAGGTAACCCTGAGTTTCTAGAAGGCTCCTCTCGGCAGATCTGGCCCCTGCAGCTCCTTCACGGGAGCCGGGACTGAGGAGGGGCTGCCCGACAGCAGGGTGAGCAAATGTCCAGATTTGCCCAGGACTGAGAAGTTTCCTGGGAGGCTAAAATCCAGAAAGTTCTGGGCCCTTCGGGGTGAGCTGGTCACCGTAGCTGAGCATTTGGGCTTCTCTTAGACTCCTGTCTGGGGCAGAGCTCCACTGGCCGAAATGATCCGAACGTCTGTTCCCAGAGGGACACATAAAGTGGGAGAGTGAGAGACCCTCCCCCCAAGCAAGCCCCGGGCCCCCCGGCTTCCCCAGGGAGGCAGGCGCCGTGCCCGGCTCCTGGCCTGCTCCCTCTCTGCCCCTTCCTCACGCCTTGGGGTCCGGCAGGGGCAGCGTCCCCCGGCTGGGCCCATAGCCCGTCCCTGAGCGGCCCCAGGCCACGGCCCCCCTCCTGCCGCGCTTGCACACAGAGCCTCTGCCTCCAGCTGGGTGGCCACTTCTTGAAAAGACCCCCTGGAAGCAAACCTCAGCGACCTTCGCCTCCTTCCAAACCTTCCAGGAGGTACACCTGTGGACAAGGCAGCAGTGAACTTATCCTCCACCGAGGACCAGAAATAAAACCCAGTGGCTGCTGTGAATCGCCAGTGCCGCTTTAAACATTTGGGGCAGCGGGCTTGTGTTACCTTCGCTGGTCTGGAGGGAGAGGAGCTGGATACGTACATACATATGTAGGTGTATATGCATGTGCACGTACACACATATGTATATGTGTCTATGTGTGTGTGTGTGTGTGTGTGTATATATATACAACTGTGCCACTTTTCACATTTACCACTCCAGACCTTTCTCCTAGAGGCAGAGAACTCAGACCCCCTGGAAACAATATAGCTCGGAAACGGGCCACAGGGAACCTACCTGGGTAAAAACCCCGGGTGGGACAGACCGCAAGCAGCACCTGCGGAAGCGAGGAAGGAGGCTGAGGGGTCCCTCTGCAGGAGGCTGCCATGAGCCTGGAGTTCTCACTCATGCTGCTGAAACTGTGCCAAGGCCCCAAGGAAAAGGACAGAGAGCCTTCCACGACACCCCCCAACACACACGCACACACACACGCGCGCGCGCACATACGGCCCTTGCCCCATCCACACAGTAAAAGGACCTGGGAAAGATGGGGGGAAGAGATCCACATGGAGGAGAAGTGGCTGCCCAGAAATGGCTGCTTCTGTCAACTTGGCATTTGTCTGCAGGTGAACGCGGTGTTGGTGGAAAAGCGCGTCTGTTCCAAGAGGGGGAGCCCCCCTAGCGAGTGAGCTTTGGAGCTCGGTCCTCTGCAGCCAGAAGGACCTTATCCAGCCCCAGCCTGGTCTTGTACTAGTGCTACAGATGTAATGGCTCTAAAACCCTCAGAGCACACACCCCACACCCTTACCAATGACTGAGTGCTTAATAATGGCTCATTACCCTTTTCCTGGAGGTAATTTACCTCTCCTCGGAGCCTCTGCTTTTCAGGCATTTTTCGGCAACAGCTCTGGGCTTTTTTTTGTAAACTAAATCCATTAACTACTGACGCTCATTCTGCAAGACGCCTTAGATCGTTACCTAAAACTTGAAACTCGTTGTCTCCCCCCAGTGAAGAAATTACCTGGCCCTGATCCCGACTGGTCTTTCTTGCTCTCCTGGAATTGAAAAGTGCCTTTTGTGGGAGAATTTGAAAAATAATCACCACCAAATACTTCAAGTGGAGTTCAGATTGGAGCCCTTTGCACATTTCATGCTGTCGTGACATTCTTGCTCAGGGGTGAATCTGTTATGAAAGGTCTATTTTAAGTCGCACCTTCCAGGACTTTATTTTTGTCTCAGAAAGGAAAAGGCAGAGGCAGGGGCTGAAGTCTCCTGACTCACCAGGAGCTCGCCCTGGCTCTCTGGGAAGCCGCTGGGCTCTGGCTTTGCACTCAGGCCCCGCCGTTTCGGTCCGCCAGGCTCTCTCATTCAGCGAAAAACACCACCCCACCGAGGACTTAAACACGCTTTCTCGGCTCTTCCCTGGAGGTGGAGAATCCCATCTGACCGTGGGCACCAACGGCCAACCAGTCAGCTTTCTCCCCTTTGCCAGGGGACAGCCCCTTCCCGGTCCCCCACTAACACCCCTCGCAGCCTGAAGGCTGACTCTGGGCCCTGGCGGGGGACCCGGCGTGTTTCTCCAGGTGTGGGGAGGGGGGGTTTCCACGGAGCGTCTTCCGCCCTCTCTTGTCTGTTCGGTCTATGGATTTTTACGAACTCCCGTTAAGAAGAAAGAATCCCAAATCTTGGAAATAAGGCAAATAGAGGACATCATGCTTGTTCAAGGGCATCCTAGAGCACTGTTGAACAAGCCCTCCCGTCCTAGACCGGCCACGGACACCGGAGCCTAAAGGCGGTGCGTGGGGGATGCTCTCCGGAGACACACCTGGAAGGTAGTGGGGAAGGAAGAACGGCGCGGGGAGAGGCTGACCTGCGGTGTGGCTGCCGGGGGGCCTCAGCCCACCCACAGGAAGCTCTGCGGCGGGGTGGGCCTTCAGTGCGGTCCCACGTAGAGGCAAGCGCCTGGGCTTTGGAACACCAGTCCAAGACACCCCCAGGGGTAAGGGAAGGAGGGGAGAACCTTGGGAAAGGCAACACCCTTCTATCTCGGGCAAGCCCCGGCGAGGGACGGAGCTGTAAACCATCAGCGGCCGGTACTCGCGGTGGCTGGGGGACGGGGCTGGGCCCTGAGGTTGCATCTGTGCAACACCACAGGGTCATTCGACACCAAGTCATTTCTTTTACAAGACAATGTAATAGTTCCCTGTGCTACGCAGTAGGTCCTTGTTGTTTATCTCTTTTATATATAGTAGTGTGTATCTCTTAACCCCATGTTCCTGATTTATTCCCCCATCCCCTTTGGCAATCCTAAATTTGTTTTCTATGTCCGTGAGACTGTTTCTGATTTGTAAATACGTTCACTTGTATTATTTTTTTAGATTCCACATATAAGTGATATCATATAATATTTGTCTTTCTCTGACTTACTTCACTTAGTGTTATAATCTCTAGGTCCGTCCATGTTGCTGCAGATGGTAATATTTTATTTTTCTTTATGGCTGAGTAATATTCCATTGGATACATGTACCACATCTTCTTTATCCATTCACCTGCTGATGGACACTTAGGTTGTTTCCATGTCTCGGCAATTGCAAATAGTGTTGCTATGAACATTGGGGTGCGTGTGTCTTTTCAAATTAGAGTTTTCATCTTTTCCAGATATATGCCCAGGAGTGGGATTGCTGGATCATACGGTAGCTCTATTGTTAGTTTGTTTTTTTTTTTGCGGTACGCGGGCCTCTCACCGTCGCGGCCTCTCCCGTTGCGGAGCACGGTCTGCGGACGCGCAATCCGATCTTTGCTGCGCCCATTCTATATCTGCTTGACTTTCACGATTTTACCTTTGTGAGAATATCATCCATGAACAGCTGGCGTGGCAAGATGTTTACGCTGCAGACCCAGGATGGGCGCACTGTGGCTTGTGGACCAAACCTGGCCCGCTGCCTGTCTCTGTAAGTAAAGTTTTATTGGAACACAGACACACCAAGGGCAGAGTTGAGGAGTTACCACAGAGACTGCACAGCATGCCAAGCAAAATATTTACTCTCTGGTCCTTTACAGAAAAAGTTTGCGCGGATCCCTTCGTAAATGAAAAACTGTCACCCGGTAGGATTCCAAAAGTGTAGTCTATATACGTGTGTACACACACCCATAGACAAAACCAGAAGGGATTGTCATGGGATGTTTAATATAATATTATTCATTCAAAAATTCTTCACGAAGCCTGCGCGGAATGGTAGACCATGAATAGGGTGACCAATTTGTCCTGATTTTCCCGGACGTTTTCCCGGTTTTCAAACTAAAATTCCCATGTCCAAAGAATCCCTGAAGTCTCAGGCAAACCAGGATGATAGGTCACCCTACCTGGAAATCAGACTATCCTGGCTTGGGTCCTGGATCTGCTTCTTATCGGCCTCTTGCGAAGACCACTTACCCTCTCTCAGCCCCACTTAGTTCAACTGCAAATATAAGACCCTCTGTTCTGCAGAGGATGGAACGAGATTAGCATATGAACGCGTGGTTAGTAAACCAGGACAGTCAACGCCAGGGGTTACATCACTTTGTCTCCAAAATAATATTCCACATTGGCTAGATTTTGTGTGATCTTATAACATAAGTAGGTTGAGAGAACAATTATCTGAAAGGTGGTCATATAATTATTTGTTGTCCAAACGAGGACAGCATTGAGCATGAAACGGCATTCTTAATAATTATACTGGGATAACAGTAGTAAACCAGGACACACTGTCACCTGGTCACAGACCACAGAGTGACTTGGGAGCAGCGGGGCGGGCCTCACGGGGATGCCACCTGTGCCATCACGCAGGCTCCCACGTTCAGAGGGTCCTATGTGTGGGTTAAGGCTCTTGCTGTCGAAGCCTCGAGATTCTTAAAATTCTCAGTTTTTGAACCCGGAACCCCACATTTTCATCTTGCACTGGACCCAACATACCCTGTACCTGGTCTTGGGAGGATCTTTCTGCGCAGCAAGGAGAGACGGTGTGACCTCTGAAACCCCTTCCAGAAGACAGCTTAGCTTCCTAGCACCGAGGAGAAAGTTCCAGTTTTAACCCCAGCGAATTCAAGTGAAAAGAGCAGCACATGATGAGGCAAAGGATGGAGCCTGGGGTCCCGAGCGACCTTATCCCTCTCCTCTGCCCCACTCAGAGCTGGTGGCAGCCAGCAGGAGCGCAGGGGTGTCCCCGGGAGCGACCTCACGCCTCTTTGAACTCTGGCTTTCTCTTTGGTTCACATCCTCACAGCCTGGCAGAGGGGTGGGCAGCGCAGCGGTGCAGCTGCATGGACCCCGGAGGGCATTTGATGTTACTCCTCTTTCGAAGTTCAACCTCCTGATTTGGTGCCCCCATCCCTGCTAAGGGCTGCGAATGCCATTTATGGGGTTTCCAAGGGCAATCGCTGTAAAATTCAGTTCAGCGTCTTAACAAACCAGACAAAGGTGGGTGGTGAGGCCAGAGGAGTGCAGATGCTCCAACAGTGAATAAGAAGTGGATCCGAAACTTGGGTGAACCCCAGAAACGACAGCAAGAACCCAACCAAGCACAGCCTGTTCTAGCCCCATTTTGGAGGCGGGGCTGGGGGCGGGGCAATGGAGCCCAGTGTTTTCAGGTGGTACCTCCCAGGGCCCGACTGTTCCCATTGGCCCTGCCAGTTTCCCAGCCCTGGCACGACTGACATTTGGGCTGGATAATTCTTTGTCGTGGGAGGCTGTTCTGTGCCTCGCCGGCTGTTTAGCAGCTACTCCATAGATGCACCCCGTCCCCCTGCAGTTGTGACAACCCCAAAATGTCCCCAGTCTTTGCCCAATGTCCCTTGGGGAGCAAAATTGCCTCTAATTGAGAACCTGGGTTTATAGCATCAAAGGGGGTCCACGTTTAGGGTGATGGTGAGGGTTCGACGAGTTTATAATTGTTAACGAACTTAGAATGATTCCTGGCAGGGTTAGCACGCTGTGAGATAAGTATTTGTTAAATAAATAAAAAGGTTGCCCTCCCGCCCCCTGACACCACGTGGAAGCTGTTAGTCCCACTGTAACCGACCGGGGTTCTTGGCCTCCTTGAGCAATAGAAATTGATCAGAGGCCAGGCAAGAAATCCAGGCCAGTCTTTACTGGGGCCCCTGCTGCAGCCAGGGGAGCGAGAACAAACAACAGGTCCCCTTGGTCGCTCGCTGGGGCGGGGGGCAGCTGGCTCCTTACGTGGGGTGAGGGTAGGGGTGCGTCCGGGGGTCGGGCAGGAGTGGTGGCTGAGGGGGTCTGCCCACCCCCTCGGTGGCGTTGAGTGCAGGGGGCCTGCTCAGCACCCTGCTTTTGCTCCCGGCTCTTCGGAAGTGGCAGTTGGGTGTTTGGTCTTTTTGTATCTTATTGTTCATAATTTGCCCCAATTGTGCATGTGTGCAGCTATTTTTAGTCCCTCATAATTTCTTTGTATTTTGTTGCTTGAGGCGACGTGTGTCCAGGTGCGGGCACTGCAGCAAAGGGCCCCAGGTCCCAGCCTGTCTCAGTTCTTTTCCCGGTTTTCAAACTAAAATTCCCATGTCCAAAGAATCCCTGAAGTCTCAGGCAAACCAGGATGATAGGTCACCCTACCTGGAAATCAGACTATCCTGGCTTGGGTCCTGGATCTGCTTCTTATCGGCCTCTTGCGAAGACCACTTACCCTCTCTCAGCCCCACTTAGTTCAACTGCAAATATAAGACCCTCTGTTCTGCAGAGGATGGAACGAGATTAGCATATGAACGCGTGGTTAGTAAACCAGGACAGTCAACGCCAGGGGTTACATCACTTTGTCTCCAAAATAATATTCCACATTGGCTAGATTTTGTGTGATCTTATAACATAAGTAGGTTGAGAGAACAATTATCTGAAAGGTGGTCATATAATTATTTGTTGTCCAAACGAGGACAGCATTGAGCATGAAACGGCATTCTTAATAATTATACTGGGATAACAGTAGTAAACCAGGACACACTGTCACCTGGTCACAGACCACAGAGTGACTTGGGAGCAGCGGGGCGGGCCTCACGGGGATGCCACCTGTGCCATCACGCAGGCTCCCACGTTCAGAGGGTCCTATGTGTGGGTTAAGGCTCTTGCTGTCGAAGCCTCGAGATTCTTAAAATTCTCAGTTTTTGAACCCGGAACCCCACATTTTCATCTTGCACTGGACCCAACATACCCTGTACCTGGTCTTGGGAGGATCTTTCTGCGCAGCAAGGAGAGACGGTGTGACCTCTGAAACCCCTTCCAGAAGACAGCTTAGCTTCCTAGCACCGAGGAGAAAGTTCCAGTTTTAACCCCAGCGAATTCAAGTGAAAAGAGCAGCACATGATGAGGCAAAGGATGGAGCCTGGGGTCCCGAGCGACCTTATCCCTCTCCTCTGCCCCACTCAGAGCTGGTGGCAGCCAGCAGGAGCGCAGGGGTGTCCCCGGGAGCGACCTCACGCCTCTTTGAACTCTGGCTTTCTCTTTGGTTCACATCCTCACAGCCTGGCAGAGGGGTGGGCAGCGCAGCGGTGCAGCTGCATGGACCCCGGAGGGCATTTGATGTTACTCCTCTTTCGAAGTTCAACCTCCTGATTTGGTGCCCCCATCCCTGCTAAGGGCTGCGAATGCCATTTATGGGGTTTCCAAGGGCAATCGCTGTAAAATTCAGTTCAGCGTCTTAACAAACCAGAACAAAGGTGGGTGGTGAGGCCAGAGGAGTGCAGATGCTCCAACAGTGAATAAGAAGTGGATCCGAAACTTGGGTGAACCCCAGAAACGACAGCAAGAACCCAACCAAGCACAGCCTGTTCTAGCCCCATTTTGGAGGCGGGGCTGGGGGCGGGGCAATGGAGCCCAGTGTTTTCAGGTGGTACCTCCCAGGGCCCGACTGTTCCCATTGGCCCTGCCAGTTTCCCAGCCCTGGCACGACTGACATTTGGGCTGGATAATTCTTTGTCGTGGGAGGCTGTTCTGTGCCTCGCCGGCTGTTTAGCAGCTACTCCATAGATGCACCCCGTCCCCCTGCAGTTGTGACAACCCCAAAATGTCCCCAGTCTTTGCCCAATGTCCCTTGGGGAGCAAAATTGCCTCTAATTGAGAACCTGGGTTTATAGCATCAAAGGGGGTCCACGTTTAGGGTGATGGTGAGGGTTCGACGAGTTTATAATTGTTAACGAACTTAGAATGATTCCTGGCAGGGTTAGCACGCTGTGAGATAAGTATTTGTTAAATAAATAAAAAGGTTGCCCTCCCGCCCCCTGACACCACGTGGAAGCTGTTAGTCCCACTGTAACCGACCGGGGTTCTTGGCCTCCTTGAGCAATAGAAATTGATCAGAGGCCAGGCAAGAAATCCAGGCCAGTCTTTACTGGGGCCCCTGCTGCAGCCAGGGGAGCGAGAACAAACAACAGGTCCCATTGGTCGCTCGCTGAGGGGGGGGGCAGCTGGCTCCTTACATGGGGTGAGGGTAGGGGTGCGTCCGGGGGTCGGGCAGGAGTGGTGGCTGAGGGGGGCTGCCCACTCCTATCATACACCCAGCTCCACTTACTCCAGATGCTGCGAAGGTAACCCTGAGTTTCTAGAAGGCTCCTCTCGGCAGATCTGGCCCCTGCAGCTCCTTCACGGGAGCCGGGACTGAGGAGGGGCTGCCCGACAGCAGGGTGAGCAAATGTCCAGATTTGCCCAGGACTGAGAAGTTTCCTGGGAGGCTAAAATCCAGAAAGTTCTGGGCCCTTCGGGGTGAGCTGGTCACCGTAGCTGAGCATTTGGGCTTCTCTTAGACTCCTGTCTGGGGCAGAGCTCCACTGGCCGAAATGATCCGAACGTCTGTTCCCAGAGGGACACATAAAGTGGGAGAGTGAGAGACCCTCCCCCCAAGCAAGCCCCGGGCCCCCCGGCTTCCCCAGGGAGGCAGGCGCCGTGCCCGGCTCCTGGCCTGCTCCCTCTCTGCCCCTTCCTCACGCCTTGGGGTCCGGCAGGGGCAGCGTCCCCCGGCTGGGCCCATAGCCCGTCCCTGAGCGGCCCCAGGCCACGGCCCCCCTCCTGCCGCGCTTGCACACAGAGCCTCTGCCTCCAGCTGGGTGGCCACTTCTTGAAAAGACCCCCTGGAAGCAAACCTCAGCGACCTTCGCCTCCTTCCAAACCTTCCAGGAGGTACACCTGTGGACAAGGCAGCAGTGAACTTATCCTCCACCGAGGACCAGAAATAAAACCCAGTGGCTGCTGTGAATCGCCAGTGCCGCTTTAAACATTTGGGGCAGCGGGCTTGTGTTACCTTCGCTGGTCTGGAGGGAGAGGAGCTGGATACGTACATACATATGTAGGTGTATATGCATGTGCACGTACACACATATGTATATGTGTCTATGTGTGTGTGTGTGTGTGTGTGTATATATATACAACTGTGCCACTTTTCACATTTACCACTCCAGACCTTTCTCCTAGAGGCAGAGAACTCAGACCCCCTGGAAACAATATAGCTCGGAAACGGGCCACAGGGAACCTACCTGGGTAAAAACCCCGGGTGGGACAGACCGCAAGCAGCACCTGCGGAAGCGAGGAAGGAGGCTGAGGGGTCCCTCTGCAGGAGGCTGCCATGAGCCTGGAGTTCTCACTCATGCTGCTGAAACTGTGCCAAGGCCCCAAGGAAAAGGACAGAGAGCCTTCCACGACACCCCCCAACACACACGCACACACACACGCGCGCGCGCACATACGGCCCTTGCCCCATCCACACAGTAAAAGGACCTGGGAAAGATGGGGGGAAGAGATCCACATGGAGGAGAAGTGGCTGCCCAGAAATGGCTGCTTCTGTCAACTTGGCATTTGTCTGCAGGTGAACGCGGTGTTGGTGGAAAAGCGCGTGTGTTCCAAGAGGTGGAGCCCCCCTAGCGAGTGAGCTTTGGAGCTCGGTCCTCTGCAGCCAGAAGGACCTTATCCAGCCCCAGCCTGGTCTTGTACTAGTGCTACAGATGTAATGGCTCTAAAACCCTCAGAGCACACACCCCACACCCTTACCAATGACTGAGTGCTTAATAATGGCTCATTACCCTTTTCCTGGAGGTAATTTACCTCTCCTCGGAGCCTCTGCTTTTCAGGCATTTTTCGGCAACAGCTCTGGGCTTTTTTTTGTAAACTAAATCCATTAACTACTGACGCTCATTCTGCAAGACGCCTTAGATCGTTACCTAAAACTTGAAACTCGTTGTCTCCCCCCAGTGAAGAAATTACCTGGCCCTGATCCCGACTGGTCTTTCTTGCTCTCCTGGAATTGAAAAGTGCCTTTTGTGGGAGAATTTGAAAAATAATCACCACCAAATACTTCAAGTGGAGTTCAGATTGGAGCCCTTTGCACATTTCATGCTGTCGTGACATTCTTGCTCAGGGGTGAATCTGTTATGAAAGGTCTATTTTAAGTCGCACCTTCCAGGACTTTATTTTTGTCTCAGAAAGGAAAAGGCAGAGGCAGGGGCTGAAGTCTCCTGACTCACCAGGAGCTCGCCCTGGCTCTCTGGGAAGCCGCTGGGCTCTGGCTTTGCACTCAGGCCCCGCCGTTTCGGTCCGCCAGGCTCTCTCATTCAGCGAAAAACACCACCCCACCGAGGACTTAAACACGCTTTCTCGGCTCTTCCCTGGAGGTGGAGAATCCCATCTGACCGTGGGCACCAACGGCCAACCAGTCAGCTTTCTCCCCTTTGCCAGGGGACAGCCCCTTCCCGGTCCCCCACTAACACCCCTCGCAGCCTGAAGGCTGACTCTGGGCCCTGGCGGGGGACCCGGCGTGTTTCTCCAGGTGTGGGGAGGGGGGGTTTCCACGGAGCGTCTTCCGCCCTCTCTTGTCTGTTCGGTCTATGGATTTTTACGAACTCCCGTTAAGAAGAAAGAATCCCAAATCTTGGAAATAAGGCAAATAGAGGACATCATGCTTGTTCAAGGGCATCCTAGAGCACTGTTGAACAAGCCCTCCCGTCCTAGACCGGCCACGGACACCGGAGCCTAAAGGCGGTGCGTGGGGGATGCTCTCCGGAGACACACCTGGAAGGTAGTGGGGAAGGAAGAACGGCGCGGGGAGAGGCTGACCTGCGGTGTGGCTGCCGGGGGGCCTCAGCCCACCCACAGGAAGCTCTGCGGCGGGGTGGGCCTTCAGTGCGGTCCCACGTAGAGGCAAGCGCCTGGGCTTTGGAACACCAGTCCAAGACACCCCCAGGGGTAAGGGAAGGAGGGGAGAACCTTGGGAAAGGCAACACCCTTCTATCTCGGGCAAGCCCCGGCGAGGGACGGAGCTGTAAACCATCAGCGGCCGGTACTCGCGGTGGCTGGGGGACGGGGCTGGGCCCTGAGGTTGCATCTGTGCAACACCACAGGGTCATTCGACACCAAGTCATTTCTTTTACAAGACAATGTAATAGTTCCCTGTGCTACGCAGTAGGTCCTTGTTGTTTATCTCTTTTATATATAGTAGTGTGTATCTCTTAACCCCATGTTCCTGATTTATTCCCCCATCCCCTTTGGCAATCCTAAATTTGTTTTCTATGTCCGTGAGACTGTTTCTGATTTGTAAATACGTTCACTTGTATTATTTTTTTAGATTCCACATATAAGTGATATCATATAATATTTGTCTTTCTCTGACTTACTTCACTTAGTGTTATAATCTCTAGGTCCGTCCATGTTGCTGCAGATGGTAATATTTTATTTTTCTTTATGGCTGAGTAATATTCCATTGGATACATGTACCACATCTTCTTTATCCATTCACCTGCTGATGGACACTTAGGTTGTTTCCATGTCTCGGCAATTGCAAATAGTGTTGCTATGAACATTGGGGTGCGTGTATCTTTTCAAATTAGAGTTTTCATCTTTTCCAGATATATGCCCAGGAGTGGGATTGCTGGATCATACGGTAGCTCTATTGTTAGTTTGTTTTTTTTTTTGCGGTACGCGGGCCTCTCACCGTCGCGGCCTCTCCCGTTGCGGAGCACGGGCTCCGGACGCGCAGGCTCAGAGGCCACGGCTCACGGGCCCAGCCGCTCCGCGGCACGTGGGATCTTCCCGGACCGGGGCGCGAACCCGTGTCCCCTGCATCGGCAGGCGGACCCTCAAGCACTGCGCCACCAGGGAAGCCCCATTTTAGCCATTTTAAAGTTTACAGTTCTGTGGCCTTAAGCACAGTCACAAGTTGCACAATCATCAGCACCATCCACTTCCAGAACTTTCTCCTCTTCCCCAACTGAAACTCGGTGCCCCTTCACCACTAACCCCCATTCCCCCCTTTCCACAGTCCCACCGCTCTACTCCCTCTCCTCCGCGAAGCTGACTGCACCCGGGGCCTTGTAGAAGTGGAATCATACAATATTTGTCCTTCCAGATCTGTCTATGTTACCTTGCATAATGTCTTCCAGGTTCATCCATGTTGGAGCCTGTGTCAGAGTTTCATTCCTTTCAAGGCTGAAGAGCATTCCGTTGTGTGTATGGACCACGTTTTGTTTATTCATCTGCTGAGGGACATTCACGTTGTTTCCACTATTTTGGCTGTTGTGACTTACGCTGCTATAAACATGGGTATAAAAATACCTGCTTTCAATTCCTTTGGGTATATAACTAGAAGGAGAGTTACTGGATCATACGGTCATCCTATGTTTAATTTTCTGAGGTGCCACCATACTGTTTTTCCATAGTGGCTGCATGGAAATTTTATATTCCCACAAGTAATGCAAAAGAGTTCCAATTTCTCCACGTCCTCATCAACATTTGTTATTTTCTATTTCTGTTTTTGTTTTTGTTTCTTTCCTGTAATAGCATTCTGATGGGTATGAAGCAATATCTCATTGTGGTTTTGATTTGCATTTCCCTAACGATTAGTGACGTTGGGCATCTTTTCATATGCTTATTGGCTATTTGTATGTCTCCGTTGGAGAAATATCTATTCAAGTCCTTTGCCCATTTTCTTCTGATTTAATTTTTATCTTAAATTGGAGTAGAGTTGATTTACAATGTTGTGTTAGTTTCAGGTGTACAGCAAAGAGATTCAGTTATACGTAGACATGTGTTCATTCTTTTTCAGATTCTTCTCCCATGTCGGTTATTACAGAGTGTTGAGTTGAGCTCCCTGTGCTCTACCGTAGGTCCTTGCTGATGACCTAGTTTATATACAGTAGAGTGTGTGTCTGTTCATCCCTTTTGCCCATTTTCTAATTAGGTTCTTGGGGGTTTTGCCGCTGAGTTGTAGGAGTACTAGCTATTCTCAAGAAGAAGAAAGCTAACCTGTGTCCTCCCAACACACACCCACCCGTGCCCAAGCACACACATGCGCCCCAGGCCACGCGATAGAGTTAGGGTGATGGGACAGATCTCTGAAACACAGAGCAAGAAAGTGCCACAGCAGTGCTCACAGACTTGCCTGGAAATCAGCCACTCAGCGCAGGAGTGCCGGCTGCCCTCAAAGGCGGACGCTCCAACCAGCCGTGGAGCAAGTGGGGACACGGGCTTCATGAGGGCAGCTGCTCTAACTCGGGGAGATAAGTGGCCCATGGGCTAGTTTGTCTTCTTTGTAGTACGCTGAAGGTGAAGTATGGTGGGGAGAGAGGAGAGAAAACGCTGAGCAATTCCCTACCCCTGCCCAGCCTGCTTTCTCTCCCAATCTCCCAGGAAGAATAGGGCCACCATTCTTGAACACAGCTTATATGTGTGATCAGCAATCCACAAGCCAAGGAACACTTCTCCCGTTGGGCAGATGGTCTTCGATGGTTTGCTCAAGGCCAACAGCTCTGGAGCCGCAGAGCCAGGATTCGAGTCTGCCGGGTTCCAAAGCCCGAGCTCTCCCCAAGCCCACATTCAACCTCCCAAAGCCCTGGGTCCACACCGCTGTCAGAATATCTGTGCGGTCCCAGGCCGATCCTCAAGTTGTTCTGGGTAGCTGTGCACACGGGAGCCCACCACAATCCAGGGACACAGGTGGCGGAAATAGGGTGAGCCGCAGAGGTGCAAACCCCTGCTCCTCCTCCCTGCAGCTGTGCGGCCTCTTGATATTCATTTCTTCCTACGTAAACAGTAAGAACACCCATCTTGAAGAACTGACAGAGGATTAATCTCCAAAATCTACAAGCAGCTCATGCAGCTCAATATCAAAAAAACAAACAACCCAACCCAAAAATGGGCAGAAGACCTAAATAGACATTTCTCCAAAGAAGACATA
>NC_041227.1:131617948-131621334 GCF_002837175.3 Physeter macrocephalus | reverse complement strand
AATGTAAATTGATACAGCCACTATGGAGAACAGTATGGAGGTTCCTTAAAAAACTAAAAATAGAGCTACCATAGGACCCAGCAATCCCACTGCTGGGCCTATACCCTGAGAAAACCATGATTCAGAAAGAGTCATGTACCACAATGTTCATTGCAGCTCTATTTCCAATAGCCAGGACGTGGAAGCAACCCAAGTGTCCATCAACAGACGAACGGATAAAGAAGATGTGGCACATATACACAATGGAATATTACTCGGCCATGAAAGGAAACAAAATTGAGTTATTTGTAGTGAGGTGGATGGACCTAGAGTGTGTCCTACAGAGTGAAGTAAGTCAGAAAGAGAAAAACAAATACCGTATGCTAACACACACATATGGAATCTAAAAAAAAAGGTGCTGAAGAACCTAGGGGCAGGACAGGAATAACCACAATGTTCTTTGCAGCTCTATTTCCAATAGCCAGGACGTGGAAGCAACCCAAGTGTCCATCGACAGACGAACGGATAAAGAAGATGTGGCACATATACACAATGGAATATTACTCGGCCATGAAAGGAAACAAAATTGAGTTATTTGTAGTGAGGTGGATGGACCTAGAGTGTGTCCTACAGAGTGAAGTAAGTCAGAAAGAGAAAAACAAATACCGTATGCTAACACACACATATGGAATCTAAAAAAAAAGGTGCTGAAGAACCTAGGGGCAGGACAGGAATAAAGACGCAGACGTAGAGAATGGACTTGAGGACACGGGGAGGGGGAAGGGGAAGCCGGGACAAAGTGAGAGAGTGGCATGGGCATATATACACACTACCAAATGTAAAATAGATAGCTAGTGGGAAGCAGCCGCATAGCACAGGGAGATCGGCTCGGTGCTTTGTGACCCCCTAGAGGGGTGGGATCGGGAGGGTGGGAGGGAGACGCAAGAGGGAGGGGATATGGGGATATAGGTATATGGGGGGGACGGGGAGGGGGGGAGGGAGACGCAAGAGGGAGGGGATATGGGGATATAGGTATATGTATAGCTGATTGACTTTGTTATAAAGCAGAAACTAAGAGACCATTGTAAAGCAATTATACTGCAGTAAAGATGTTAAAAAAAAAAACACACCCCCATCTCAAGGGTTTCCCAGGAGGACTAAACTGGAGCCACTCTGATACCTTATGCAAAGTGTCTGGAAAAAGAAGGAGCTCAGTACTTATAAATAGTAACTCTCTTCCTTTAGTTTTATCTAGAAATCCTACCTAGTAAGCAATGTGCAGACAGAAATGGGGCAAATCTAAAGCATTCCTCCAAGTCACCCCCAAGCCCCTCCCGCCTCTTGCTTGGCAGCCTGGTAACATCCATGGAGATGAGTCACAAGACCGGCAGCCAGTCCTCTCTCGGCCACTTGCTTGCTGGGTGACCTTGGGCAAGAACCCTAACCTCTCCGAAGACCTAAGGAGATGGCACCCACGGAAGAATTTTATCCATTCTAAAGGGCTGGATAGAAACGAACACAACATTGTAAAGCAACTATACTGTAATAAAAATTTGAAAAAATAAAAGGCTGGGCAAACCAAGATCGTGGCCCAGAGCTCAGAGGCAGCCTGGGTGCAGACAGAGGCCGTCATTCCACAGGTTTTCTTTTTCAAGGACAGCTGGACAAAGGACTCTCGTCCACAAAAGACCGGGGGAGGCAGTTTGGTTAATGGTCTTTCACCCGGAGGCCAAAAGGTGAAAGGTCACAGGGAGGCCTTGTCTACCGGGGATTCGGGCAGAGAGGCCTGGGGGCTGGCTGCCCTTGGGGGGCCCAGAGCAACTGGCTCTCCAACCGAAGAAAGGGGCACTTTGTTCTCGAGATTCCAGGGAAGCTGAACGAGGAGGAGGAGGGTGGGCAAGACTGAGGCCGCCGGAGCGTCCCCCCTGCTCCCTGACCCACGCGCTGGACGCGCCGCGAAATCCAGTTGCTCTTTCAACGTCTCCCGTTACTGTGGTTAATCAGCATCTGCTGAACAGGCTCTAAGGCCGAGCCCTGTGCAAAGAAAGCAGGGCCCAAGGTAAGGTTGAGTTACATTTTTTTTTCTTTACTTTATATGGTTATTTTTTATTTAAAAAAATTTTATATTGGGGTGTGGTTGATTTTCAATGTTGTGTTAGTCTCAGGTGTACAGCAAAGTGATTCAGTTATACATACACATGTATCTATTCCTTTCAGAGTCTTTTCCCAGGTAGGTCATTACAGAGTATTGAGTAGAGTTCCCTGTGCTGTACAGCAGGTCCCCGTGGACTACCTATTTTATATACAGTGGTGTGTATCCGTCAGTCCCAGCCTAAGTCTGAGTTACCTTTAGCACCCCTTTCCGCCGATATGGTGGCCAAGGTTCAAGGCATTCACCTGTGTGACGCAGAGTGCGTTCCATTCTCTCTGAGTGCCCACTGTACATCAAGCTGCGCTAGGGAAGGGTCGGTGGGACACAAATGACCCCAACAAGGTCCCCAGCTGGAAGCCCAGGGACCAGCAAAGCCTCAGGCAGAGGGAGGGCCTTACGCAGATCTCGCGGAAGGAACACCAGCTCCAGCTCAGCAGGGGGACCTCCGTCCACCTGGGATTTTCAGAACACGAGAATCAGGGTCTCCCTCATTCCCACCCCTACACCCAGCCACCGGTGCCGGCCGACCCGTCTGACCCAAGGTCAAGTTGCCAGTCCCGGGCTGGGAGTGACGGGGAGCCTTCATCCTCTGTGCCCCATCCCCGAATGTCCTGAAGAAATCAGCGCAAGTTTTGTTGGTGCAAAGGGCTGGTCATTCCAAACACCACTGAGCAATGCAGGCTTCTCGGTTTGACCTGTGATCTCACTAGTTCTTATTTCATCTTCTCAACAGCTCTGGGATGCGGTTCGTGTCCCTACTTCACAGATGAGGCATCTGGAGATCAGAGAGACGAGAAACTTGCCTAGGGTCACGCGGCGAGGGAGTGAGCAGGCCAGATGTTCCCACTATGGGCCCGCGCGCCATCTGGGAGAAGGAAGCGATGGGTGAAAAAGACGCTTCCAGAAAAGCTTGTGAGAGGAGGGCTATCTCGGACTTGGTCTACACTGAGCGTGGGCTTGGAAGTCAGGCAGCCTGGGGTCCAGTCTCCTCTCCACACTCACTAGTCTCCTGACCTCAGCTTCTCCTGTAAAATGGAGGTGATAAGAGTACCCACCACTTGGGGTGGTTGTGAAAATTAAATAAGCTAGTGAAGGGAAAGCACTGAGAATCATGTCTGCAGCACACAGTAACCCAGGTGCTGTTCTATCAGGTTGGGGTAATAACACCACCCCCGCTAATATTCCTACCAAAGGACGACAATGATTTTTTTTTTTTTTTTTTTTTCTCGGTACGCGGGCCTCTCACCGTTGTGGC
>NC_041227.1:131575283-131617805 GCF_002837175.3 Physeter macrocephalus | reverse complement strand
CCCGTTGCGGAGCACAGGCTCCGGACGCGCAGGCTCAGCGGCCACGGCTCACGGGCCCAGCCGCTCCGCGGCACGTGGGATCCTCCCGGACCGGGGCACGAACCCGCGTCCCCTGCATCGGCAGGCGGACGCGCTACCACTGCGCCACCAGGGAAGCCCGACAATGATTTCTGAGTATCTGTTCCGTGCCAGGCACCACGCCTGATGGTCTTACCTATACCCTCACGACTCCTCACTACAATACTGCAAACGTTGGCTTTTATGTCCCCCTTGAGGAAACAAAGCCAAAGAGGACACGGTAGCCAGGCTCCCAGGTGGCCCCAGCATCCCTCGCCTCCTGGTACCCGCATCCCTCTGCAACCTCCTACGCGCAATAGGGCTGAGCTGTGTGACCAATAGGGTGCCACGGAAATGAGGTCGTGTGGCTTCTGAAGCTGAGTCACAGAGGACATGGCGGCGTCCACGCTCTCTTCGGGAGGGAAAGCTGGTCACCGTGTCCTGCGGACCCTCCAGCAGCCCTAAGCGGAGGCCGATGCGACAGGAAGCTGAGGCCTGCCAGTGACCACTGATTCGCCAGCCTGTGAGCAGGCCAGGGGGTCGTGCATCCTCCGTATCCAGCCGCCATCCTGACCGCACCCTCCCAAGACACCTGCAGCCAGGACCACCCGGGGGCCCCGCTGCCAAACTCCTAGTCCATAGAAACCGGGAGATCAGAAATTTGTTAAAGACTCTTATTTTGGGGGTAACGTGTTAGCCGGCAAATGGTCTTGAAGACAGAGGATGAACAACTGGCCTGTAGGTTAACAAGATTAGACCCAGGGCTGCCTGGCTCCAGAGTCCGTGCCCATAGCCACCACCTCCCAGAGGAGAGATGTCCAAAGTGGACGCGAAACCGAAGGGTCTTCTGGGTAGAGGTCTGGCCTCCCCACGCGGGAGCCTCCAAAGCAGAGTCCAGCGGGTTGGGGAGGAACGGCGCCTACAGATACCCTGCAGGATGCTGAAGTCGCTGCAGGCTGGTGGCAGCAGGCTGGCTGCCTGGGTCTGTGTTTGCTGAGGACCTGTGGGGAGGAAGGGGGGGTGTCCAGCTGGTTTGGAAGCCCCGGACTTGGGCCGCTGACCATGGCAACACAGCATTCAGAGCGTCCCCCAAGCCTGGCAGCCCCCTGGGGAGCCAGCGACTTGGGTCCGGACGTGTCCACCGGGATCCCAGGCTGGCACCTTCCTGCGGGCAGGGCTACCCCCAGGCTGGCAGAGCCGCCCCTGGGGAGGTCCACTGCAGGAAGGCAGGAGCGTTTTCCTGCTCTCAGCGCCCCCGGGGGCCTGGAGTTCAGCCTCTGCCCCGATCTCTCCAGGAAGGGCCTAGAACCCGCCCGAACCAAGCCCAGCGCTCCCACAGCTCCTTTTGTGCTGAGCCGTCCAGCGTCCCAGGCCGAGCAGGAGACCCAGAGTGGCCTGGCGCTAGGAAAGGGTCCAGAGAGCTTTTGATCCCCGGCAAAAAAGGAAGAAAAAAAAAATGGCATTTATTATCAGAGACTGTTTGTTCCAGGTTTTAGTGTCCTCAAGAGACAAAGTGAACTCTCTCTGCAGTTGAAGGGGCTTCAGAATAGAAAATCGGAGGGTGGAGGGGTAGGCCCGGGCCAGAAAGCAACATCCACCACCCAGGAGGCCAGGGGCACGGTCACCATAAGCCCCTGCGAAGGCTGCAGGGGCCGGGGGGCGGGGGGAGGAGGGGGGGGGGGACAGCGTGGGTGCAGGGGCTCTGGAGGCAGAGGGCACACCCGCCGATGTGCCTCGGCCTCCCTCCCTCAGCTTTGGCGGCCGCGGTCTGTGTGTCCCGGTCTCCTGTCCTCGGCCTCTGCACCGCCGTCCATCCCTAAAGACCCTAGTCTTCACTGGGGCAGAGACCGTGAGGTGAGGCCGCTGTCTCCTGGCACACCCCGCAGCCCGCACAGAAACGCCAGAGGCTGAGCCTTAGACCCCAGCCCGCATCCGCTGGCAGAAGGCGCAGCCCGGTTCCACCTAGAGCTTCTAAACCTGTTCCTCAAGTGAGTCTCACTGTGAAACAGAGGAAAACGGAGGGGCTTTGGAACCAAACACCCTTGGCTTCAGATCCTGACCCTCCTGCTACGCAGGACTCTCTGGGGACGCTGCGTCGGGTCCCTGGTGCCCTCAGCCCCAGGGTGCTGTTGGAGGATTAAGTACCTACCGTGTGCAGGCCGAGCCGTGCAAGGGCCGCGTGGGGTAGAAGCTCAAAAGCAGTGGCTCTGATTAGGCCGGGCGAGAGGTACGCGACAACCCCAAGATCACAGAGCACGTCGGATGCCGAGCCCAGACCAGGCCTTGCGCTCCAGACCCCCACTCACCTGGCTGTTTATTGCTCTAAACCAGCGAGACATCTCCCGACCGCATCTACAAGATGGGGCTGGCGCTGTGTCTACCTGTAGGGGATGTGTAGGGACAAAGGAGCAGAATGTGTGTGGACCCCAGAACCAAGCGCCTGGGTTCAAATCCCAGTTCTCCGTTACGAACTCTGTGGCCCCGCGTAAGCCATCCTCATCGGGGCACCCCAGTTCTCCCATCTGTAAACTGGACCTAATAAGGACCTACCGCATAGGCTTGCTGGGAGGATTCGGTGGGTTCAGAGTCAGTAAACACCCCTCAACGAACAGAACGATTATTCTGGTGGCCCCCGGCCTGGGGGTGCCCACGCCACAGAGCTCGAGGCTCGCCAAGCCCAGGGCGGGCTTCTGGGAGAAGGAAGGAGCTGGCCGCCACCCTGACCCCACAGAGGGCTTTGGCAGGACAAGGACAGGGGTTGCCGGCCGCTGACCAGACAGGCCTGGGACGGGAGAGAGGACCAGGAGCCCTCCCCCCGCGCTGCCACCAGCCAGGCATGACCCGAGGAGGTCCTCCTGTCCAGCTCGGTGGAGCCGTGGGCATGCGGGCCAAACTCTCGGGTAACCGGGTTTGGGGCAATTCTCTAAACCAGCGCAAAGTCCCCCAGGAGCCCGCGTCGGTGGCTGCTTTGCATCCTCCAGGTTCGATCTCGTTGTTAAAGACGGTCATTTATCAGCCTCCATTCTATTTTTAGACGACTCATGCCTGGCCGTCTGCCAGACTCTGGCTCCTCTCCCAGACCCGACTCTGTGTTCTGAGTTGTTGTTTTTCTTCAACTAGAACCGAAGCGATTTCTTAACACTCCCTTCAGGAGGGGGACATATACAGAGGTCAGTTCTCGGCATTTCAGCAGCTTGCAAACTAGGGAAAATCAGGGCTTTTTTTTTTGCCACGCTGAGACAAAATTAGCCGTCCTGCTGACAGTGTGTTTGTTCCTTTTGGGCTTTTCACCCTGTCTTGTGATTGCGTCCTCCGGAGGTGGCTTCCCCTGTCAGACTGCGAAGGAATGGGGTTTTACTCCCTCGCTGCTGTCATGAGTTTCCACGCGCTTCCAGCGCCTAGCGCGGTGCCCAAGGCAAGGGCCTCCGTGAACTTTGCCGAGTGAGCGCTCCTTCTTGCAACTGTAACCCCTCCGCCCTCAGCGCGGTACGTGACTCACGGCGGGTGGGCTGGGGGACGGGTGTTCACCGGCCCACGGTGCTTTCCGCTCCTGCTTCTGATACAGACCCCTCTTCCCACTCGGGACCCAGCTCACGCGGTTGAGATGAGACGAACCTTGCTCGTGGGGTCAGACGTGCGACCCACACCCAGGCAGGGGTCCCATCTCTGAAGATGGTCGGTAGGGGTTTGGATGGGCCCGTGAGCTAAGAAGAGCCCATCCAAGCGCCCCCAAGCGGGCGAGACCACCGTCCAACACAGCAGCCACCTGCCGCGTGAGGCTACTTAAATTTAAATTAATTAAAGCTAAATAAAATTAAAAACGCCTGTGCCCAGTCACACCAGCCACATCTCAAGTGTTCATAGCCACACGTGGATAGTGGCTGCTGTGCTGTATGTCCCCACATAGAACCGCTCAGAAAAGGCAACACAGGGGCTTCCCTGGGGGCGCAGTGGTTAAGAATCCGCCTGCCGATGCAGGGGACACGGGTTCGAGCCCTGGTCCGGGAAGATCCCGCATGCCGCGGAGCGACCAAGCCCGTGCGCCGCAACTGCTGAAGCCCCTGTGCTCTAGGGCCCTCGTGTCGCATCTGCTGAGCCCGCGTGCTGCAACTACTGAAGCCCGCGCGCCTGGAGCCGTGCTCCGCAACAAGAGAAGCCACCGCAGTGAGAGGCCCGCGCGTCACAACGAAGAGTAGCCCCCGCTCGCCGCAACTAGAAAAAAAAAAACCAAAAAAAGGCAAGACAGCCTTCACGTGGCTCTGTCTCCTGGGACACTCATGCATGGAACCCAGGCACCACGCTGGGAAAGCAGACCCACAGGGAGAGGCCCAGCTGGAGAAGAACCACAGGCCTTAGTCCACAGCCCCGGCTGAGCATATCCAGGCAGAGCGGGCACCAGCCTGCCAGCCGCCCGAGCGCGCCGTCTTGAAAGTGGATCCTCCAGGCCCCAGTGACACCCAGCCAGAGGACACCACATGGACGAGGAGTGGGACTTCCCCGCTGAGCCCCATCGAAACTGCAGCTTCAGAAGCAGCAAGCGACTACTACTGGTGTTCGAAGGCAGTAAGTTTGGGGGTGGTTTGTTCTGCAACCGTAGGTCGCTAGAACGAGATTCTGCCTTTGATTTGCAAAAAGATAGCCCTGTGTCCTTAGAGCAAAGCCCCCTGTTGTCTTAAGCTACTTCGCGTGGGTTTATTGGACTTGCAGCTGAAGAAAGAAAGCTATGGAAGGCCTCTTTTCCATTTTAGACGGGAGTGGGGCGAAGGAAAGTAAGTGAGGGCTGTCTTTCCCATTGGCACCTCCACGTGTTTTCACACTGAATCCTGAGTCTTTGCCACATGTATGTGTGCATTCGTGCAGCTGGAACGTCAAGCTTTTTCTCCCCCTTCAGAACTTGTTACGAGACGTTGCACGTAACGGACACTCAACCCCAGACGTGACCATCAGCCCCAGGTAGTCGCGAAACCGGAGGAGGGCTTCGAGTGAGAACAACAAGCCCTCTGAGCACACGGGCTGCCCCTCCAGCAATCTGCGTCACCCTGCAGGTCCCACGCCGCAGCCACCCACCAACCGACCGGAAGAGAAAACAAAGACCTAAAGTCCGGGGGACTTGGCTGCCTGCGCCCTTGGAGGTCAGATTCTGAGCCATGGCCAGGACACTCACGGCTCCTAGGTGCCCTTGGGGAGCTGGGCCTTGAGCCACAGGTCCTTGGGATCCATCATCAGGACAGCGGTAAGAAACAGTCCGTTAAGAAGTTTCGGTCGATCAGGACGTGCCCGTCACGTACGGTCACCACAAACCCCATCGCAACAAGACCTTGGTGTCATGTAAAGATTTCCAAGACGTGTTGGCAGGAACCAACGTTGGATTCATGCAATCCATGAACGGCAACAGGGCCTTGACGTCTGAGGCAATGAGACTTGATCCAGCGTCCTCTCCAGGGATGAGGAAGTGCTGGCAGCGAAGGGGGAGAAGATGCAGCCCTTGCTCTGCATGTCCCCTCACCTAGCTGTGGGAGAAGGACTGAAACTAAGGTCCAGTACGATGTGCTGCCTTGACACTGGGAAACTGGGAGGGCGTTGAATGTCCTGCCTGTAAATTCCACACCCCCCGCCCCAACGCTGCTCCCATGGGTGAGGTCCCTTAGCCACACAACCCTCCCCATCGAGGGACCAGGTGCACTTCCTGCTTGTCCCTGAGTGCTGCCTTTCAGTCTGCTGTGAATCCATGGACTTACTCAAAGGAGCCAATGTATCCTTCCAGGGGAGCCAGGCGGCATCTTGCCCTCTGGCTACCACAAAGCCCACCCACCTCCCAGAAACCTTGGTCACTCAGGCTATGCCTGAGTGCAGCCTCCGTGACCCTGCATCATGTGCGGTGTCCTCCTCCCCCGGGGTGAGGCTGTGTGACCCGTGAGCAGTTGGTCTCATCTGTCAGGTGGTACGAACTCCTCCATCGCGTAACCCTAGGGCATCGCGTAACCCTAGGGCATCGCGTAACCCTAGGCCAGGCATCCCGCCCTCACCAACGGGATGAACAGGAGGCAGTTAAAACACTTGTCTCTAAAGAAGGTTCTGGGGTCTCCTCACCAGCAGCCTTGGTGGTGCTGGGAATATCAGTGCTCATCTGCTCTGTGGTCGGGCGCCTTTGCTCGTCTTGGCCCCAGACCCCAGGTGCCTTCTCCTCATGACCCTCTTGGACGTGGCCACCTCCCCTCTCCCGACAGCTCCGCATCTCTTCTCATCCACTCTCCCAGCAGCCCAAGGAGACAGGAGGGACAGGTAAGCACCAACCCCTATTTGGCAGCTGAGGGCCTTGGGCTTGAAGAAGATTGTGGTCTTGGTGGAGGCCACAGCCCTGACCTGGAGGAACTGGCCGTGTGTCTTCCAGTGCTGGCTCTGGGGACCCTTCATTGGTTCCTGAAGGGCATTTGGAGTTCAAGGCCAAGACAAGCAGAGGTGTGACTCATTCACTAATTCTTTCACTGTGGCCGCTCTTGGGTAATAAAGTCAGAGAATCTCACCCTCCTCTTCTTTTCACAGTTCCCAGCCTTCCAGAGGGGAGCAAAGACTCAGGATTAGGATGTGTTGAAGCTAAAATATGGCTCCCCAGTACCTTACTCTGTTCCGTTTACATTGTGTATTAGCTTCCTAGGGCAGCCGGAACAATCACAAAGTGGGCGGCTTGAAAACAGCAGAAACGTGTTCATTCATAGTTCTGGAAGATAGAAGTCTGAAGTCAAGGTGTTGGCAGAGCCGCGCTCTCTCTGAAGGCTCTCGAGAAGAACCCTCCCTGCCTTTTGCAGCTTCTGGTGGCCCCAGCGGTCCTTGGCGCTTCTTGGCTTCCAGCGGCATCACTCCAGCCTCTGCCTGTTCTCTCTGTGTCTCTCTGTGTCCTTTGCTCTCTTTCGAAGCCAGTCGCTGGATTTAGGGCCCACCCTGATCCAGTGTGACTTGGTCTGAATGAATTACATCTGCAAAGACCCTCATTCCAAATAAGATCACATCCCGAGGTTCTGGGTGGACGTGAGTTTTGCGGGGGACACGCTTCAACCCACCGCACGTTGCCCTCATCGGTGCGCTTGATCTGCAGCTCCTTGGGTTCCCCCACTGACTCCAGCTAATCCTGCAAGCGGGTGTGCTGTTCCCAGCTCCCTGAGAACATTCTCCTCTCAACACTTCTCCTAAACCCACCCTCTTTCTTCACAAACCGCCCCTTCTCCTGCATTCCCTAGGCTGGCACATAGCGCAGCCATATATCCAGATATGGCTCTTGCCAAAAACTTGGAGGTCAGTCTCACCAGCTCATACCCCTCCCTTCCTCTGCCTCCAAACCTAAAAGCCACACAATCTCCCGTGTGTTTATTCGCACGCCTCTCACCTCCTCTTCACGCGTCTCATTTCTGCTTTCTGTCGTCATCACCTTTCACCTGGACCCTATGAACACTTCCCACCCCCATCCACCCTGCACTGGAATCAGCTAAAGTACAGAACTGGCCGGGCCGTTCCCAACACCCCTTTGAAAATCCCTTGAAAGTGATGGACCCTCAGCTTCGGAAAAAATGCACATAGGCGTGTATCACACAACTTCACACGGAATTTCAAGGGCCTCACAAGATCCCATTATCCACAGGGCAAAGCTTCTCAAACCTCACATCACCTGGGGATCCGGTGAAAACGCTGGTTCCATCTCCATGCAGCTGGGCAGGCCCAAGAGTCTGCATTTCTCCCGGCTCCCCGCTGAGGCAGACGTCGGTGGTTCCTGGACCACAATTTGAGTGGGCGCACGACCACCATAGTGACCCGTTGTTGCATCGTCTTTAATCTCTCCAGCAGCGCTCTACGGCTGGCATTATTAGGTTAAAAAACTGAGTCTTACAAACTTATGGTTACCAAAGGCGAAAGGGTCTGGGGCATTAATTAGGAGTATGGGATTAACAGATCCACGCTATTATATACTAAAATAGAATAGATAAACAACCAAGATTTACTGTAGAGCACAGGGAACTATATTCAATAACTTGTAATAACTTATAATGGAAAAGAATCTGAAAAAATATATGTTTATATGACTGAATCACTTTGCGGTACACTTGAAACGAGCACAAAATTGTAAATCAACTATGCTTAAATTTAAAAAAACTCAGAGGGCTTCCCTGGTGGCGCAGTGGTTGAGCCTGCGCGTCCGGAGCCTGTGCTCTGCAACGGGAGAGGCCACAACAGAGGGAGGCCCGCGTACCACAAAAAAAAACAAAAACAAACAAACAAAAAAACTCAGAACAAAACTGAGTTTTAGCCAGCGTAAGTAAGCTGCCTAAGACCGTACCACCAGCACGAGCGGAGTCAAAGATCTGAGCCCAGATCCGTCCATCTCTAGGTTCTCTGCCTTTAACCCCACACGAAAATGCCCCACAAACCTTTTCCGTCTCTTGTCACCAAGGCAGATGGACTGTCCTCGCCTTGGGTGCCTCTGGGCCAAGAACTTCCTTAAAGGCCCCTCTAAGGTTTTCATTGTGATGATCCGTTCAGAACAAAACTGAGTTTTAGCCAGCGTAAGTAGGCTGCCTAAGACCGTACCACCAGCACGAGCGGAGTCAAAGATCTGAGCCCAGATCCGTCCATCTCTAGGTTCTCTGCCTTTAACCCCACACGAAAATGCCCCACAAACCTTTTCCGTCTCTTGTCACCAAGGCAGATGGACTGTCCTCGCCTTGGGTGCCTCTGGGCCAAGAACTTCCTTAAAGGCCCCTCTAAGGTTTTCATTGTGATGATCCGTTTACACGTCTGTCTTCTGTGGCTTTGAACTCCAGCCCTTGACTGGGGCTCCACAAAGCTTTGAGTGACTGGGCTGGTCTGGCCCCCTCTGACCTGACCCGACCCCCGGCTGGGCTCCCCCTCTGGAAACTCAGCCTGAGACTGGTTTTACCTTCTTGTTAGGTCAGCGGGCACCCCCTGGCTGCAAGAGCCCGGAGAGGAGAGGCCGGGCGCACTCCATCCCGCCAGAGGTAATTGTGTCTCTCGGCCAAGAGCCGGGCCCCTGCTCCTTGCTAACCATTCACAGGGGAGAAATGATGGAAAAGCTGGAGACACTGACCTGTGAGGAAATGAGAACAAGGCGCAGCAGTCCCCAACTGTGTTTAGCTTGGCCCGCACACAAAGCGGGGGATGTGATAAGGGCTCCAAGTCAGAGGGCGGCTTCATGGGAGAATCGTGAGAGTGTGTCGCTGGGAGGGGCCCCGCGTGGGGGGCGGGAAGCAGGATGGAGGGGACCAAGCTCGGGTCCGAGCTCCAGGGGACCAGAGCCTGAGGCTCCCACACGCCCCTCCACGCTTCCTGCACGGGGGTTCTGGCCGGCAGGGTAGGCGTCTTCCCTCCAGCAAACTCTCCAGCGCCCACCCTGGACCCGGCACCCCCACCGGGCTGGAGGGGCAGCCGGTGAGGAAGCCAGGGCCCGCGCTCGGGCAGCTTCTCATCCACCAGGAAGAAGCGGTTCCTGAGGCCTCTGTGCTGGCGGTTCCCTCTTTCTAGAATGTTCTTCCCCGATATCCAGATGGTCAACTCACCACCGTCGTGTTGGGACGACGCCGACTTTATAACCGACCCCCTTTCTAACATGGTCAACCGCACAAAGTACCCCCCCCCGCGACCGCGGCCCCCCAAATTCCACTCCTCCGTTCTGCCCACGTGCTCTGCGCTCCGGAGCGCTTGGCACTTTCTAACACACGTGTAGTTACTTGTTTTCAACCGCACAAAGTCCCCCCCCCCGCGACCGCGGCCCCCCAAATTCCACTCCTCCGTTCTGCCCACGTGCTCTGCGCTCCGGAGCGCTTGGCACTTTCTAACACACGTGTAGTTACTTGTTTATTTTGTCTACTGTGTGTTTCCTGACTCGTCCCCCTGGGAGGGACCGGGGCCCTCCCACTGTCCCCTGAGGCTGGGGGTCTGCGGAGCCCTCAAGGCGACAGGACCACATGGAACCAAGGCTGGGTTCGTCCTCTGGCTCGGGGGTCCGTCTGGCGGTCCAAGCACCCCTTCGCATCGCTTCCATCCTGAGTCCCCTCCTCTGAGCCTCCTTCCGTCCAGCGGCCCGTCAGGCGGGCTGGGCTGCCCACAGCTGTAAAGAAGAATTAGAAATCATCCGGCTACCGGGGATGAGATGACCGTGGGGGCTCCCCGCCGCGCGCCCAGCCGCCCACACTGAGTTATCGTGGGGATGGCGCAGACACCAGCCTCTCCCCCGAGCAGGAGCGCGTGTCCGTCGTGTAGTAGCTGCTGCAAACGCCCCGTCGGGGGTTTCACGCTCTACCGAGAGCAGAGGGCGCCCGAGAGGCCCAGGCTTCACCCGGAGCGAGTGGTGTTTGAAAAAGGAGCCATAAAACCAATTAAATAAGCCCGAATCTCCAGCAGGGGGTCCGTGGGAGTTCTAGGGGCAAAAACTCAGGAGGACAATCCCAACAGCCTCTCAGTTCCGTGTGACCTCAGCTGAGCTGTTTAAAGACGCTGAGCCTCCGTTTTCCCGTCTGAAAATGGGTTCATGACCGTCCTCACTGGCCGGCGTGAAGCTCAGAAACGAGCGTCAAGCGCTCGGCACAGAGCAGGTGTCCAGAGCGTCGTGCAGGAGAGGAAAGTGGGGCCTCCAGGCGCTGCTGCCGGGGACTCAGTGAGCGCTTGGGAAGACGGGGTGGGGCCCAGGGGCTTCGGAGGACGCTGTCCCCCCGCCTCAGGGTACCCACGCCCTGATTTGGCCTTTGAGTCAGTCAGCGGCCTTCTCCGGCCCACTGAGAAGGGTCCCCCCACCTCCTCCCTGCTTCACCCCGTCCAGACGGTCTTTCTCTTCCTCCGGGGCAGGGACCTCGTCTTATCCACGTCTTCCAGATCCTGATCCAAAACCAGCACCGTGCCCAGCAAGCGCCCAATGCGTGTTTGCTCATGTAAGGTGCGACCCATGTAGACAGCTCATACGTACCACCTAAGCTAAGTGCCTCGTTATAGACGGAGGTCAGCTGAGGCCCCTGCAGGTCACGGGCCCAGCCCAGGACCACCCACCCATTCATCAGCAGAGCCAGCCTTGGCATGAGCCCCCCGACGCCTGGCCGCAGCCTCACCCGCTAGCTTTTGAGGTCCCCACTGGAAGGGGTTGCTGGTCGTATGCCCCGGCATGCAGAAACCCAAGAATGGTGGGTTGTCAGGAGGACGGACGGATGGGGTTTACTGTGAAGGAGACAAGAGCTCAGTGGGAACAGATCCACTGTCCTCTGAGCAAGAGAAACAGAGGAGAGAATTCTAGAACCCAGAAATTCCGAACACGAATGAAACGTTCGAATCTTGGTAAATGCTACGTGTTGCCATCCGGGCCGGGACTTTTGAGGCCTCAGGGGTTTTCCAGGGGCAGGTGGGGGCGGGGAGGGGGGACAGGAGTGTGTGTGAAGGGGGGGGTCCCGGCAGGGAGGCCTCCAGGCTCCCTCCACCCCTGCGCTAGCTTTAATCTGAGGGCTCTGCCTTTATCGGTTTTATTTGTGTATATTTCTGGGTACAATTTCCTTTGAACAAAGGGATCTGTGACTCAAAGAATGTTTGAAAACCACTTACTATTTCCAGTACAAGATCAAGGCGAAGAGTAATCGGGAATGGCTGGAAAGGACGGGGCAGGCTTCCAGGAGGGAGAGCTGGAATCCGGACAAGGAGAGGGAAGAAGAGAGGGGCCCTGGGTCAGGCCGATGACGGTAGGGTGGGGTGTGGGGCCCAGCCAGGTGACCGTGGGATAGCCGGGGGCCTCCTCGGGTAAGAGCAAGAGCCGCGTTGATAAACTGCGAGGTGCGGAGGGTTAGAGGGGCTGGGGGGAGGGCCGCCCCGCTCTCTCTTTTGGTAGGTTCCCCGAGGAGCAGGCCCAGGTTTTAAGGTCTAGGCAGCAATTCCCGAAACCTGGTTCTAGAACGTTCTCGGCATCTCCCACCATCTTCATGAAGTCTACAGCATATGGTGTCACTGAAGAAGTCCCAGCAGAGCTCAGAAATATCCTCCCTCCCCTGCTGTGTCTGACCCCCTTGCTCCTGGGTTTCACGGCCTCTGGTTTCAAAGGCGTTGATCCATGTTCACATACAAACATCCAACCCAGCAGCGGTACCCTTGGGCATTCAACCCAGAGACGTGAGACTCACGTTCACCCAAAAACCTGCACCCGGAAGCTCCTAGCAGATGTGTTTGTGACAGTGCAAAACTGGAAACCACCCAAAGGTCCTTCAGTGGGTGAACTGTGGTACATCCATCCCCTGGAATGCAACTCGGTGATAAAAAGGAAGGAATAATTGATGTGCAGACATCTTGGATGGATCTCTAGGGAATTATGCTGAATAGAAAACCCCCAGTTTTAATAGGCTGCATACTGTGACTCCGTTTACATGACACTCTTGATGTAACAAAGTTACAGAGACGGGGAACAGATCACTGGCTGACAGGAGTGAGGGATGGGGAAGAGGGTGAGCCTGGCTAGAGAGGGGTCGGGGGGACACCAGGAAGCCTTGTGGTGATGGAGCAGTCCTGTATCTTGATGGACGTGGTGGCTATACCAACCTACACATGCGATAAAATTGCATAGAACTACACATGCACAAAATGAATGCATGTAAAACTGGCAAAATCTGAATAAGCTTTATGAATTGTACCAACTTCACTTTTCTCATTTTGATATTGCACTATAGTTATCCAAGATGTGGTCACTGGGGGAAATCTGGGTGAAGGGTACACAGGACCTCCTGTGGATTCCTTTCTTTCTTTTTCTTTCTTTCTTTCTTTCTTTCTTTCTTTCTTTCTTTCTTTCTTTCTTTCTTTCTTTCTTTCTTTCTTCCTTCCTTCCTTCCTTTCTTTCTTTCTTTCTTTCTTTTTTTTTCTTTCTTTCTTTCTTTCTTGCTTTCTTGCTTTCTTGTTTTCTTGCTTTCTTGCTTTCTTTCTTTTTTTCTTTCTTTCTTTCTTTTTCTTTTCTTTTTTTTTTTTGCAAGTTCTTCTGGATCTGTAATTATTTCCAAGTAGAAAGTTAAACAACCCAACAAAAACCCCAAATATCACCGGGAGGGGTAACTCTTGTGCTTCAGTTAAGTTGTTGGAAATTGGTCAAATCTTTGACAGCAGAGGAGGTGGCAGGGAAGGGAGGGCTGCTGAACCTCAGCCAGCATCTCAACTGTTTGCCCTGGCTCCAAAGCAAGTGTCATGTTGCAAAATTAAAGCCAAACAGAACAACACCAACAGGATGTATTCTTGAAAAAGAAAGGTCCGGTGGTGTGCTGGGGCAGCCCGGTTGCACTTCTCCTCGATTCACGTTCCTTGAGTCATGTTGTGGCTTAAAATCAGCCACGGTGGGAGTATTTACACCACAGAAATTGGCAAACACTACAAATCAGGTTTGTTTTGTTTTTAATGCAGAAAGCCAGTTGTTAAATATTCACCAGCACGCCCCTGAGAATACCTGGCCAGAACTGTCTTAGACACGAAAGGACACTTATCAGCATCTACAGAGAGGCCCTAGGGCAGGGTGTCCAGGGCTGGTTAGTGTGGTAAGCTGAATAACGGCCCTCTGAATATACTTACATCTGTGACTGCTGTAGTCATGTTAGCTATGTGAACTGACACTGGACGCTTAGGCCTCTGAACCTCCGTGTCCCTTGCTGGAAATAGGTATGGTGCTGATGCTGGCTGCCCTGCCTACTGACGGCTTACTGGAATGAGCTAAGAGGTGTAGAAATGAAAGGGTTTTGTGAACAGGCAGGCTCTGCTCCAAAACAGACCATCAGTACCCGATGCTCTGCTGGTCCCACGCAACTGGTGCGTTTACAAGTGTGTCCCTGAGGCTTAAGGGCAGGGGCAGATACTCCCCTCTGATGGTAAAGGCCACCCTCTAGAGATCCTAGGTATAAACGCAACAAGGAGGCCGTAATGCAGGTGTAATCTATTCGATCTCCATGACGCTGGCAAATCGTTTCCTGTCTCCAGACTCAGTTTCCCCACGTGCCAGATAAAGGCGTTAGTTGGCTGACCTACTTCTCGGCTCTGGCTCTGTGAGTCCTGAGAGACACAAACCATGACGTCTGCACTCACAGCCCCCTCTGCCTGGGCACCGCTGACTGGTCCTGGCAAGCACTGCACTGTGCCCTCTACCTGCTTCAACTCCAGCGGCCCCACAACAACCTGTTTCACAGGTGAAGCATGAGAGGCTCAGAGAAGTTAACGTCCCCAAGGCCGCGGGTCATAGATCACTGGGCCAGGACTTGAACTTGGCCTACTTGCTCTGACACCTATGCGACTTCCACTTCCCAAACTTGCCATGAGATATTTCCATGTTGCTTTGTAGGGAAACCAGATCTATTTTCAAAACACTTGAGAGGGTCAAGACTGCGGTCATATGACAGGGTGAACGGTGAATCCCCCCGACAGACAACGCCCTGTGCATAAACTGCACCTACAATCCCGGCCTTTCCAGGTGGAGGAGGAGGGGCCTCGGGGAGGACGGACAGACACCCAGTGGCGCCTGCCAGGCCAGTGAAAGACAGAAGAGGTGGAAGAAGAAAGAGTAGGAAAGAGGTTTCGTCCCCCCTCAAGTTAGAAAGTGGGGAGAGAGAGAGAGAGACGGAGCTCGAAAACCACTGAAAGGTCCCCGCTGTCAACCTCTCCCCGTCTTAATTAAGCAGCCAGTCCACACACCCCTCCCTCAAAACTGCTTCGCACTCAGCACGAGCCGCTGCCCAGCAGGCCCCAGCTAAGCCTTCAAAGTCCAGCTGCCTCAGGAAATGCCAGCAGCCCACAGGTGTGGGCAGGGGGGCCCTTCCCGCTCTCCTGCACCAGGCAGAACAGCCGCGAGGTGGCCCGAGAAGCTGCGGGAACATTCCCCCGACCCTCCCCCACGGGCTGGGACCCCCAGCAACCTCCCACCGACTGTGACCGCCCCCAGGGGGAAATGCGTTCTCCAGGGAAGCCCAGCCTACCCCTGCCAACACCCACACGGGTCAAGGGTCAAACTCAAGCAAAACCTCCTATGCTTACAGCACCATGATGTGCACACGTGTTTTCTACCCTCTTTTTTTAATGCTGGTGGCAGCCTTCGACATTCACTTTACTGCTCGTGGATGGCTTTTGAATTTCTTTCTTTTTTTTTTTTCTTTTGGCTGCATTGGGTCTTCCTTGCAGCACAGGGGCTTTCTCTAGCTGCGGCGAGCGGGGGCTACTCTTCGATGTGGTGCGCGGGCTTCCCATTGCGGTGGCTTCTCTTGTTGCGGAGCACGGGCTCTAGGCGCGCGGGCTTCAGTAGTTGTGGCGCACGGGCTTAGCTGCTCCGCGGCACGTGGGATCTTCCCGGACCGGGGCTTGAACCCGTGTCCCCTTCATTGGCAGGCGGATTCTTAACCACTGCGCCACCAGGGAAGCCCCTTGAGTCTCATTTTTGAAAACCCAGCCCACTGGATGGAGGCAACAAGTCCTTTCTTTCTTGTTTTTTTTTTTTGGTTAAATATAATTTTTATTTTTATTTTTTAAAAATTCAACAGCTCTATTTATTTTAAAATTGCACCTAAGTTTGAATCTAAAAGAATGTTTCAGTTATGTGTACTTCCTTTTAACAAGTCAGTCTGTAACTTTTTTTAAAACTTGCATATACATTCTTTTTTTATGCATTCTTTTCCGTTATGGTTCATCCCAGGAGACTGAATCTAGTCCCCTGTGCTCTGCAGTAGGACTTGTTGTTCATCCATCCTGTATCTAATAGTTTGCACCTGCTCATCCAACCACCCCCGCCCCCGGACTCCATCCCCCCCCCCCCCCCCCCCCCTTGGCCACCACCAGTCTGTTCTCTGTGTCTGTGAGTCTGTTTCTGCTTCATAGACAGGTTCATTTGTGTCCTATTTTAGGTTCCACATATAAGAGGCGCCCAGTCCTTTCAAGGAGGCCTGGCCCGGTCTCCAGCCTCACCGCTCCATTCCGGGGGCCCCGTGCTCCTGCAAACCCTGGCGGTTCCTGAATGTCTCCAATCCTTCCACACGTCCGGGCCTTTGCCCACGCTCGTTGCTGAGCCTGGATGCCCGTCCTTCTGTCTGCCGATGTGTCCTACAGTTGTGACCACCTTGATGAAGCCTTTCCTGAAGTTCTCATTTGTGCCATGGGCCGTGTGCAAGCGCCTCTGTTCTCCACTGATCACACAAGGTGGGGTCATCCTATGGGGACCAGGTGTGAGCCCTCTGGGACCTGTTCCTCCTGCCTGGCCAGCGTCCCACAGATCCAAGTTTCTCCATTAACATTTGTGAATGACAGAGAGCAGCGGGTTGGAGAGGGAGGGCCGGAGGGGTAGGATTCGGACCTCCTCCGACGGCAGGTCCAGCTCCCAAGGAAGGAGAGCAGCATTTATGGGTTTCATCTCTGTGTCAGGGACGGCACCCACCTCTGTCTCCAGGTGGGGGCGTGAGGCATCCTGCAGGTAAAATGTTTAAGAAGACCCTTAGAGATGCATTGACAAACCTTCTTAGAAGAGAAAAGCACAGGCCCTTGGCTTAATCCAGAAAGGCAGGAATGAGGTAGAGATAGGGAGATTTGGGGGCAGGGGGGAGTGGGAGAGAGGAGAGAGGGGGCCCCATTTCTAGAACAGTGATGCCTGACCTTGAATTTAGAGCCCCTCCCCCATGCCCACCCTGCCGACAGCCCCAGCCTTTAGTGTCAGCGGTCCTTCAGGGGACAGAAGGGAGATGGAAGGGACACCTTCCCCACTGGCACATGACGATAATAATAGGACCTGTCTCACAGGGTTTTGTGAGGACCCAGCGCGTTAACAGAAATAAAGCACTTAGAAAATGGCCTAGCATGTGGGAAAAGTGTTCCGTTCACTGTATTTCATCAACACATCAACCCTTCAAAGTGAATGTTATTATCCCCAGTTTATAGAGAAGGAAACTAAGGCAGGGAATGTCTCCAGGAGAATCAGCCAAGGAGAAACACATCACAGAATCAGCTCAGTGAAGAATATTTCGTGAGCATCTCTCACGCGAAGGGCCCTGGGAGGGTTCCAGGAAGCTAAAGGTCCTCCCTGCCCTGAAGGGCAGAGAAAACCCTGGGGGAAGGAAGGGGCTTGTGGCTGTCAGGGAGGGCTTGGCAGGGGGAACCACACCTGGAAAGTTCTAATCAGGATGTGTGATTAGGTGGAGAGAAAAAACCATCAACAGCTCAGAGGCGGGGAGACGCTTTAGTTAGATTTACCTCCTCCACCCTCCAGCCCTGCACCAGAAGGTGCTGATTACAGAAAATAAAATTGCTCTGGGTAAGAGCAGGTCAAAGGACTCATTTATCATGGGCCTCAAAGTGGACTTTTGATCTCCAAGTGAGGATGCGTACCCCACCTCACTCCACCAGGGTGGAAAAAAGTATCCACCCTCCATCCTCACCATTAAAGGTAAAGTCCTTCAACCTTGGGGGCATTAGAATCCCCTGGGGGAGTTCTACCTCCCAGCTCAATCAAGTCTGAATCCCCGGGGGTGGTGGCCAGGTATCAGCAGGTTTTAAAGCTCCCCATGGCTGCTCCAAAAGCAAGTTTGCAGCTCTGTTTCTTCGGCTTATTATTATTTTTTTTTTTTGCGGTACGCGGGCCTCTCACCGTCGCGGCCCCTCCCGTTGCGGAGCACAGGCTCCGGACGCGCAGGCTCAGCGGCCACGGCTCACGGGCCCAGCCGCTCCGCGGCACGTGGGGTCTCCCCGGACCGGGGCACGAACCCGTGTCCCCTGCATCGGCAGGCGGATTCTTAACCACTGCGCCACCACCAAGGCAGCCGCTCCGCGGCACGTGGGATCCTCCCGGGCCGGGGCGCGAACCCGCGTCCCCTGCATCGGCAGGCGGACTCTCAACCACTGCGCCACCAGGGAAGCCCCTATTATTTTTTTTTAATGGAAGTGGCCAGAGCCTCTTTCCAGGCCAAGGACAGAAAGCAGGGAAGAACTGGCTTCTCCTTGTGATCTGGGTCCAAACCTCTTTTTCTCTTGCTGAGGGATTCTTCCCAGCAACCTCCAAGCAACCGGCCGAGAGAGGCTGTCCTGCGTTTTCGGTCCTCAGCTCTAGAACAAAGAACCCTTAGAGGTTGAATAAGAGGCTGCTCAGCCCTCTGGTCCCTGGCCTAGCAAGATCTAGAGTGAGAATCCGGGTGGCCCCTTCTAGGACAGAGCGAGCCTCAGGCCAGGGCTGGAGGACTGCGAAGGCGGCAGCATCTCTGCCACTACCTGCTGCCCGCCTGTCCCAACCTGCAAGGGAGGCCTCAGCAAAACACGGGGCTGCGGGATACAAAAGCCTGCAGCTCACGCCTGAGTGAGGGGTGCGCGGTGTTAGGCCCTCAGGCAGCGGGCCACACCCCGAACCCCATCCCTTCCTCCTCTTGAGGGAAACCCACTTGAATTCGACTGGGTGGTGGGAATCTCTGTCAACGGACTATCTCCCAAGCCTCCTGCTCCCCGAGCTTTGTTCCTTGGGGACGCGACTTCAAGCTCGTCTGAAGTGGTCCTGACCCCCCTCGTGTTGGGGGTGGGAGGATAGGCAGTGCGCACGGACAAGGACTTGGGTCACGTGAATGAGGCGAGGGGTGGCGGGGACACTGTGCCCCCCTTTTCACTCTCTCCAGGAGATGCTGTGTGGCAGCCAGGACAAGGTGGACCTCTCTGAGCCCTAGCGTGGGGCCTGCCGGTCACGCCTTCTCACCCCTGCGGTTTCCACAGTTCACCCTTACCTGGGTCCTCTACGTTTACCTTTGTGCACATTTGCGTCTCTTCAGGGTCATCCTGCCGGAACCCACATCGCCTCCCACCCCCCTTGCTCTTTCGGGGTCTTCACCCCTGCCCCCGCCCAGTCCTTCCGCTGGGCTGGTCCTGTCTGACGACTTCCCAGACCTAGTCCACTCCTCTTGACCAACGTCTCACGGCCTTGCGTGTTGCTGACCACACATTGTAGCTGTGGTGGCAGAGGGTTAAAATGACGATCTTGATAGGTAGGTGGATAGGTAGACAGATAGATAGACAGCTAATCGATAGATAAGTAGATGGTAGATAGATAGATAGATAGATAATAGATGGATAGACAGGTGATAAATAGACAGATAGATAACTGATAGATGGATAGAGAGAGAGATGGTAGGCAGATAGATAATAGATGGATAGATAGATAATAGATAGATGGTAGATAGATGATAAATAAATGATAGATAGATAATAGATGGATGGATAGATAGATATAGGTAGATAGAAAGATAGCTAGCTAGCTAGATAATAGATAGATGGTAGGTAGATGGTAGATAGATGATAAATAAATGATTGATAGATAATAGATGGATGGATAGATAGATATAGGTAGATAGAAAGATAGCTAGCTAGCTAGCTAGATAGATAATAGATAGATGGTAGGTAGATGGTAGGTAGATGATAAATAAATGATTGATAGATAATAGATGGATGGATAGATAGATATAGGTAGATAGACAGATGACAGATAGATAAATAAATGATTGGTAGAAAGATAGATAATAGATGGATGGATAGATAGATATAGGTAGATAGAAAGATAGATGATAGATAGAGATAGATAGATATAGGTAGATAGATACATAATAGATGGATGGATAAATAGGTATAGGTAGTTAGAAAGATAGATGATAGATAGATGATAAATAGACAGATAGATAACTGATAGATGGATAGAGAGAGAGATGGTAGGTAGATAGATAATAGATGGATAGATAGATAGATAATAGATAGATGGTAGATAGATGATAAATAAATGATAGATAGATAATAGATGGATGGATAGATAGATATAGGTAGATAGAAAGATAGATGATAGATAGATAGAGATAGATAGATGTAGGTAGATAGATACATAATAGATGGATGGATAAATAGGTATAGGTAGTTAGAAAGATAGATGATAGATAGATGATAAATAGACAGATAGATAACTGATAGATGGATAGAGAGAGAGATGGTAGGTAGATAGATAATAGATGGATAGATAGATAGATAATAGATAGATGGTAGATAGATGATAAATAAATGCTTGATAGATAGATAATAGATGGATGGATAGATAGATATAGGTAGATAGAAAGAGAGCTAGCTAGCTAGATAATAGATAGATGGTAGGTAGATGATAGATAGATGATAAATAAACGCTTGATTGATAGATAATAGATGGATGGATAGGTAGATATAGGTAGATAGAAAGATAGATGGTAGATAGATGATAAATAAATGCTTGATTGATAGATAATAGATGGATGGATAGATACATATAGGTAGATAGAAAGATAGATGATAGATAGATAGAGATAGATAGATAGATATACATAGATAGATAGATGATAGACAGATGATAGATATAGATAGATACAGATATCACATAGCACTTAAAGCATGTTTGCTCCTTTTCTCCCATCTCTGCCTCTCCTCTTGAGGGTTTACGGTGCTGAGTTTAGCTGGGGGGCTGGTGCTGTGTGGCTCAGCAGTGGCTGGAGGGGGCTACAGGGAGGAAGGTGTCCAGAGACGACAAATCATTGGGCTGAGGCCCCATGGAAGTGGCCATCCCCAGCCTTCTGGGGCCCCCATCCCTGGGGTGGAGAGAGTTAGCGAGATGGTCC
This sequence comes from Physeter macrocephalus, assembly GCF_002837175.3. Classification (NCBI taxonomy): domain Eukaryota; kingdom Metazoa; phylum Chordata; class Mammalia; order Artiodactyla; family Physeteridae; genus Physeter; species Physeter macrocephalus. Next base: position 131,597,112 of record NC_041227.1, on the reverse strand, counting down.
CTGCCTCACCTTCGCATAGAAGCAGCACGACCAGGAGCTGCGATGCTCGTGAGATGGAAGTGGCTAGCCCCAGCTTTTCCCGTGGCTGCTTTAATAAGGAGGTACTCTTTCTTTTCCTCTGTCCTTTGAAGACTTGGGTCTAATTTGCAAGGGAGCTGCTAGCCTGATTGTTCCATTTTAAGGACGTGTAGCCCTGGAGGAAAACACCAACTAAGAAAACGGATTATCTTAAAGAAGCAGACAAAGGAAAGAGAAGAAATGGCGAAATTTATAATTTTTTAAAATTTGGTAAGAGAAACAGGAAAAATATTAGTGAATAGTTATGAGGTCATGTAGGGAAGCATTTCTAAGCATACACATATTAAGAACATATGGGGGGGGCTTCCCTGGTGGCGCAGCGGTTGAGAGTCCGCCTGCCGATGCAGGGGACGCGGGTTCGTGCCCCGGTCCGGGAAGATCCCACATGCCGCGGAGCGGCTGGGCCCGTGAGCCGTGGCCGCTGAGCCTGCGCGTCCGGAGCCTGCGCTCCGCAACGGGAGAGGTCACAACAGTGAGAGGCCCGCGTACCGGAAAAAAAAAAAAAAAAAAGAAAAAAAGAACATATAGGACTTCCCTGCTGGCACAGTGGTTAAGAATCCGCCTGCCGATGCAGGGGCACAGGTTCGAGCCCTGGTCCAGGAAGATCCCACGTGCTGCGGAGCAGCTAAGCCCGTGTGCCCCAACTACTGAGCCCGCGTACCTAGAGCCCACGAGCCACAACTACTGAACCCGTGACCCACAACTACTGAAGCCCTCATGCCTAGAGCCCGTGCTCTGCAACAAGAGAAGCCACCACAATGAGAAGCCCATGCACCACAATGAAGAGTAGCCCCCGCTCGCCGCAGCTAGAGAAAGCCTGTGCGCAGCCACGAAGACCCAACGCAGCCAAAAATAAATAAATAAATAAATAAATAAATATACATATTTTAAAAAAAGAACATATAATGGAAGGAGTGAAAGATTTGAATACTTTTTTTAAATGTAAAATTTCTCTATGTGAAACAGAACAATTTCTATAGGTAAAAAGAAAAATGTGTACAGTTATAAATTATATAGGTTAACAAACAAAATATTAGAACATATATGACATAAAATTTTTAAAAAAAAAGGGACTTCGCTAGTGGCGCAGTGGTTAAGAATTCGCCTGCCAATGCAAGGGACACGGGTTCGAGCCCTGGTCCGGGAAGATCCCACACGCCGTGGAGCAACCAAGCGCGCAAGCCACAACTACTGAGACTGCGCTCTAGAGCCTGCAAGCCACAACTACTGAGCCCACGTGCCACAACTACTGAAGCCCGCGCACCTAGAGCCCATGCTCCACAACAAGAGAAGCCACCGCGATGAGAAGCCCGCGCACTGTAACGAAGAGTGGCCCCTGCTCACCGCAACTAGAGAAAGCCCGCGCACAGCGACGAAGACCCAACACAGCCAAAAATAAATAAATAAATAAATTTTTTTAAAAAAAGAACATATATGACAAAGTAAATGCCCTTCATATATAAAGAGCTCTTAAAAGTGAATAAGGAAACAATGGAAAATTCCAGTTAAAGAAAAGTTCAATGAACATGTAATTTACAAATGAAGACATACAAGAATACAAAGTATATCCTGTCTAGTAATAAAATAAATACAAACTAAAATAACAGTGAAATTCTATTTTTTTCACTTAAATAAATACTCAGTGTTGCTAAGAGTATGGGAAACAGGAATTCTGATTCAAAGCTACCAAAAATATAAATACATTTCTGGGGGCAGTTTGCTAATATGAATTAAACTCTTCACATCCCTTCACTTAGTCACTCTCACTTTTAGGAATGTTTCTTAAGAAAATAAATATGAAGATTTGCATACAAAGATGTTAATCACAGAGCTCTTCATGATGATTTTATTTATTTTTTAAAAATTTGTATTGGAGTATAGTTGATTTACAATGTTGTATTGGTTTCAGGTGTACAGCAAAGTGAATCAGTTATACTTATATGTCCACTCTTTTTTAGATTCTTTTCCCATATAGGCCATTACAGAGTATTGAGTAGAGTTCCCTGTCCTCTACAGTAGGTCCATGAAGATCTTAAAATTAAGAACAATCTAAATGTCTGAAAATAGGAAATTGATTTATTATAGTTTAGCATAAACATATTGGATAAAATACAATACAGCCAACAAAACCCTATTTTCAAAGAATATTTAGGGATACACAAAAATGCTCACAATATAATATTAAATTTTTAAAAAGGCAGGCTACACTGACTTCCCTGGTGTTCCAGTGGTAAAGAACCCGCCTTCCAATGCAGGGGACTCATTTCCCTGGTCAGGGAACTAAGATCCCACATGCCGCAGAGCAACTAAGCCCGTGCGCCACAGCTACAGAGAAGCCCACGCGCCGCAACAAAGTCCTCGCGTGCGGCAACTAAGACCCAACACAACAAAAAATAAATTAAATAAATAAATAATACATCTTTTTAAAAAATTAAAAAGTAAATAAAAAAGGCAGGCTACACACTTTGTATGCATTCGAAGGCAAATATGGCTTTTTAAAAAAACAAAAAAAAACAAGCTAAAGGAGTTTGGGAAGCTCTGTGTATCCCTGAGCCAAGCACGGGGCCAGATAAACTGAGTGAGTGTTCCACCCGGACCCCTTCCGCACGTCTTTTTCAGGGGAGGAGGAGCCCTGTGATCGGCAGCTCACCAGAGTCACATGGAGTCGAGCAAGGAGATTCCCCACGGGAGGGACTTGGGGAATACAGATATAGCCATCCTGCCTACAATGACATTGACGGTGATGATGGCGGTGGTGAAAGGGGGAGGGGCTGGAGGGGCCCACAAGGGATGCCGCCTGCCGTGCTGGGGTTCCCAGGGGCAGTCTAAGCGTGTACTTGGTCACTTACAAAGCTGGGCACCAAAAACTAATTTTTAAATGTTTCCCAAAAGCTTTGAACTAGAGAGAGACCAGAAATGATTGATTTCTTTATATTTATTTTGTAGCTGAGTACTATATTTAATTTGCCCTTGAGTATTGTTTTTCTTTTGAATTAAATACGGCAGGGAGAAGAGTGGGGCTCGTCTGGCCCTCATATCACTCTGTGTCACCACCAGCCTGCTGGGAGGGGTCTGATCTCCAGCCCACTCAGAGGAGGGGGGCGACTGGCTGCAGGACTGTGGCCCCTCACGCCTGGGAAATGGAAGGCTGGAACCGGAGGCAAGGTCAGGAGAGCCTGCTGGTGGCACCAAGGCTCCCAGACCAGAGCTCAGCGCAGACCCTACTCACTGCGGAAGACAATTGCGCACCTAGAAAACATTCAGGAAGCTAAGAGAAATGAGTGAGTTCTGCAAGAGCACAGGATATGAGGTCCAAATTAATACTCAATTATTGAGACTTCCCTGTGGTCCAGTAGTTAAGACTTCACCTTCCAATGCAAGGCGTGAGGGTTTGATCCTCGGTCGGGGAGCTAAGATCCCACATGCCTCGCGGCCAAAAAGCCAGCACATAAAACAGAAGCAATATTGTAACAAATTCAATAAAGACTAAAAATGGTCCATATCAAAAAAATCTTTAAAAAAAAAAACCCAGTTATTATCTATAGACTATCAAAGAACAATTGGAAAGTAACATTTTAAAATGCCATTTACAATAGCATTAAAAAAAAACAAGAAATACCTAGGAGTATATTTAACAAAATATATCCAAAATATGAAATATGAAGTGTGAATGTTTTGAAAACAAGAAAACATTACTGAGAAAAATTAAAGACCTAAACAAATGGTCAATTATGCTGTGTTCATGGGTTGGAAGACTCAGAGTTGTTAAGATGTTAGTTTTACACAAATTGATCTATGGATTCAACTCAGTCCCAATCAAAATCCCGGAGCCTTTGGTCAGAAATGGACAAGCTGATTATAAAATGTGTATAGAAATGTAAAGGACCTAAACTAGTCAAAAAATATTTGAGGGCTTCCCTGGGGGCGCAGCGGTTGAGAGCCCGCCTGCCGATGCAGGGGACGCGGGTTCGTGCCCCGGTCCGGGAAGATCCCACATGCCGCGGAGCGGCTGGGCCCGTGAGCCGTGGCCGCTGAGCCTGCGCGTCCGGAGCCTGTGCTCCGCAACGGGAGGGGCCACAGCAGTGAGAGGCCCGAGTACCGCAAAAAAAAAAAAAAAAAAAAAAAAAGACCCTGAACACTACCTTGAAATACTTTTCTGTTGTTCTCATGCACCAGGTCACTAAAAATGCATGGTTCTAAGTGTAAAGTACCCTGAGCGATCTCTTAGTACTGAAGATACCCCTCCCATCCTACAAAACGGAACCCATGTTTCCTAACTGGAATTTGAGGAGGGGGGCAAGAACAAAGAAGTCTGTGGTCAATCGATAGCATTATGATATTCGACGATTACACACACGCATAGAGGCGGATATGGACACATACACACATCCATTTCCACAAATGCCGTGTGCCTGGTGCCTGACAGCAGGAAAATATATAAGGTGTTAATAGCCTTTGCTGCAACCTCACTTTCTTTATGCTTTGATCTCTCCATCCATGGATGTTTTCATAAAGCCAGAAGACGCTTTAACCTTTTGGTGAGGGTGCAGGCTTTGGGAATGGAAGCAGGTGAGGAGAAAGCAGTTCTACGATGATGGTCTCAGAAACGATCATTTTGGAGCCCTTTTCCGTGGTGTCCTGGGACCAGCTCACATAGGCTTGTGAAAGCTGACCTCAGGTTTCAGTCTCAAAGCAACCGCAGTGGGAGCATTTACACCATGGAAACTGGCAGATGCTACAAGTCAGGGTTTACTCTCCGGAGAGCTGGTTGTTACATGTCTGCCAGCACGCCACTGCCTCTGACTCAGAAAGAAATGAAATTCATACCAAAAGGAGGGTGCCCATGGGGTGTGACCATGGACATCGAGGTTTGGAATTTTTTGCCTCTTAGGTCATAAAGACAGTTGCAACTGCGCTGAAGATCCATCTTCCTGTAAGACAGAGGGTGGGAGTGGGAGGTAGGGAGGAGCCTGGACCACATTCCCTGCAGAGGTCTAGGTGACAATTGTACTTGGTAGCATGGGGGCTTCTGGTTAAGGAGAACACCGTGTTTGTTTTAAAAACCTGTTCTTCGTATTGCGCTGAAGCTGGATGCGGCGGAGTTGGATGGGATCTTGGCCGCGACCTCGACGCGAGGGCACAGAAGCCCTCATGTAGGGAGGGTCCCGTCACAGCCTCTGCTCACTGTGCTTTCCGGCCGTTCGCGATCCTGCAACGAGCCCAAGCAGACGGGACTGCTCGAGGGGCCACACGGAGAGCTCCAGGCAGGGCTGAGGCGTCCTGCGGGGCTTCTGGGGCCTGACCCCCTGTCCGCTTTTCCACGCCAGTAAGGCCAGGAAGGAGAGAGCATCCCCAGGGAGCAGCTTCTGGGGAACCGTGGCTCTGCCCCGTGCTGCCTCTGGCTTTCTGGGTGCCAGCCTGGCCCACGCGGAGGAGGTCATTTCTTCCTGGCGCGTGCGGGGAGTAGCGAGATGACCAGACGAGATCCCAAGTCCGTGCGGCCAGGAGCAGCAGAACGGAGGCCTCGGGGGCGGGATCCATGCGGTCCTGTGGCTTGAGGGCCCTCCTAGCATGTATTTAAATCACCTTGAAAACGTGACCTCTATTTTTTTCCCATCAAGGAGCAGTTCGGGGTCCCGGCAAGATACCGGCCCACGTCCCTGGGCTTGGAAATCAGACCCGGAAAGCTGAAGAACTTCCCGCCCTTCTGAGGGCAGATGCCAGTGCCAGGTCCCCTCCGTCATGCTGGGACACAAGGAGGAGCGGAGGGGGGCAGAGACGCCCACCAGCAGCAGCCCTGCTGAGCCACCAGAGCTGGGCACAGAGTCTAGGCTGCCCCCCCGGCCTCCTAAAGGACCCTCGGCTACTTGGGCTCCCGTGGGACCTGGGGTGGGGGGCGGGGAGTCTTCAGCTCCGTCCCCACCCTCCCAGCAGAACAGGACGGCAGGGCAACCTGCTCTCCTGGGTGAAACTGTGGGAGGAGACCCCCCAACCTCTCTGCCGCTGTCTCCCTCTGATAGCGGGATTTTAAAAACTTGATAAAAGAAAGAAAGAAAGAATGAAAGAAAGCATAAAGGATTGCGGGGGGCAGGGGAGGCAGTTTGAGGAGTGGGGAGACCCTAGGTAGAAATCAATGAAGCCTTGAAATCTTCTGCACTGAAAAAGCCTGCACTTCTCTGTTGTCTTTGGGAAGCCGCGGAATGGCTGGGAAACTGTTTTTAATAAACAAGAGTTCAAACGCTGAGGCTCCATCACCAACAGTCACGTCTTAAACTCTAAACTTTACATGAAAACTCTCCCAGTCCCTTTGAACTGGCCTCCGCTCTCGGGCGAGCATTCCAGTGTTTATGCATTTTTCGAGATTGCTGGCAGGACGGCCGGGCGCTTTGAATACTTTCTCTCTCTTCAGCAATCGCCTGCTTTCAGAACCCATAATGCTCTACTCAGCATCATCAAGGTATCGCTTTGAAGTCCCTTCTGGCCACAGGCCTCTCACACTCTTTGGTTACTGTGCAATCAAATAATTAAATGGATTCTCAGGGAAAAAAAAAAAAAATCATTCTTTTCCTTGGTAATTAAACACTCTGGGTCGGACGGGAGTGCCGTCTTGCCAAGGAAGCGAGGCTCTATAAAGACTCGGAGCCCAGCAGTCTTTTCTCGCGGTCCCTGGGGAGAAAAATAATCACAAGCACTCAGCTCGGTTCTCACTTCCCTTCTGCACCAGCACCTTCCCTGGGCTCCGGGCTCTCGGTCTCAGGACCTCCCTTCCAGGGTTGGGGGCGAGGGGATCCCCGCCGGGAGGGTCCCTTTGGGGGTGGGGGATGGCCGGGGTTGTGGGAGGGGCATCTCGAGGCCAAAAAGGGCCTGTGAGAAATGGTAGGTGCAGGAGGGCAGGACGGGGGCTGCCCCAACCCCCCTGTGAGTACTGGGAGGGGGAGACGGAAAGAGGAAGGGCAGGGGGAGGGGGAGGGGAGAGGAGGGAGGAGAAAGAAGGGGAAAACGAAGGATGAGGAGGAGCTCAAAAGAGGCGAGGGAAGACGGAAGGGGGAGGGGGAGGGGAGAGAAGGGGGAGGGGAAGCAGGGCAAGGGGGCAGAAGAAAGCTGCTGCCACCGGTTCTGTGTCTTCATCTTCCGTGTCTTCCAGCCCCCACCAGGGTTAGCTTCTCCCAGAACCATCGACCCCCCACCTTTGATGGGGGTAGAGCCCCAACCTGGAAGACCCCAAGCTCCCCTTCATCACCTGCTCCACCTCTAGACCCTCCATTCTCACTTCTGTCCCACCTTCTGGCCTTGGCCAAAGTGGTCCCCTCTCCCATGACCACCCTCCCACTCCTTTCCGGATCAATGCCTAGGCCCCAGTCAGTCTCGGCCCCGAGGTGACCTTCCTCTGGGGAGGCCAAGCCTAGGTGCTCTCCTCCGCGTCTCCAGACGAGCTTCGTTCAGGTGACACCTCACCCTGAATTACATCAGAACCAGCCCCCGCTCTAGGGCAGGGACCATGTCTTCACTGTCTGGGTTCCCCCAGCCCAGTACAGGCACGGAGTGGTTCTCCTTAGGGGCTGGTGATGCTGGCGATGAGGAGGTCCAGCAGAGAAGAGCCAGCGTGGGCTTAGGTCCCAAGAGTCACTTTTAAAAAAGGCCATTACATACCCTAAGCCTCTGGTTGCAAGCATCTAAACGCGGCATCCTCTAGAACTTGAACTTGAGATATCTCTTCATCACTCCATCCTGTTTCTCAAAGTGGCAAGTGTCCCCCCCTCCAACCTCTCTCTCCCCATTTCGGACCATGTGGTGTGTGTTCTTGGTCTTGAGAACGCATCCGCCCACTCCAGGGACAGGAGCTGTACTATTAGTCAGAAGTCTTCTGGTTGAGTAAAACAAAACCCAAGTCAGATTGAGTTAAGACAGAAAAGGGATGACAGGATTTATTGGCTCACAAGGCCAAGTTTTGGGGCCGTTGAATCTGAGGATCCAAGTGATGTCATGGAAGTTGGTCAGTCTTTCTCTCTGCCCCCCGTCCCTTCCTCTGTGGCTCTGAGTTCTTCTTTGTTGGTTTCAACCCTGGGGGTGGGGGTGGGTCACCCTGCACACTGCGGTCTCCAGGAGCTCAAGGATTCTGCGCCCTTTGCAGAAGCCCCAGCAGAAGGAGAGCATTCTCTGAATTCCTGGCACGAGCCCCGTGTCTGACTCTCACCGGATCCACATTAGTCACGTGTCCGGCCTCGAACCCGTCCTGATAGCTAGACGGATGGAATGTATTAATGGGCCAGATCCTGTGCCGTCGGTATAGCTGAGAGGTGTTCCCCAAAGGAAAACCAAGGTGCTATTATCGGAAGACAAAAACATGCACGCAGAGCCAGCTAAAAGAACAGCGGGGACAAATGCAAGAGAAACATCTCACCGGCGTCATTTATGGAGATTCTCGCAAGGAGTGGGGCCCAAAGGGTGGAAATCAACCGGGATCAGAAACAAGACGTCATCAGATGTGGTGCCAAGTGGGAGACGCGGAGCAGCGGAGCCAGGCAAGCAGCCGACGGATCAAGCAGGTGTGATCCAGAAGAAGGACCTCCCGACAGGTAAGGGGTGAGGCGAGGCAGGCAGGAACCGCAAGCCATTCCTGCCCCATCCAAAAGTGAATTCCACAATTCCTGGGGAGTCAGGAGCCTCTGCTGGGCTTAGCCTGCCGCCCGCCTCCGAGCAGGAGAGGCTGTGCGATGGGCTCTCGTTGGAAGGGGAGGTGCACGTGGCTGGCCTTCACAGTGAGCAGGGCGCTCTGCAGAATGGCCGCAAAGTTTGCTTGTAACAACGCAAAAGTCTTCACACGTGAAGGGATTTATCTTCAAAGACTGGGAGACGCCCGGAATACTGAGCAGGAGAGCGCCACGTATTGGAAGGAAATGCACCCAAATGTTATCCATTGGCATCTATGGGTAGCGGAATTATAGCCGGATTTGGAGGGTCTTTTTGTGTCATTCTACGTATTTTTCAAAATTTCTACCATGACTATTTATTTCTGTGGTTAGCAAAAAAAAAAAAAAAAAAAAAAAAAATTAAAGGAAAAATCTCTAAGTAACTCATATCAAATGTTCTATAAGCCGGACTTGGACTGTCATAATCCACTCTCCCATTTAATTCATTTTCTCACCATCTCTCTGTCCCTTGCCCTGGGACCGGCTATCCCTCAGCCTGGATAATTGGCCTCTGGCTGACAGGGAAGCAGGTGGCCCAAGCAGCCCTGGCCCCTAAAGCGAGGCTGGCAGGCGGCTCTGCTCCTCCAGGTGGCCTGGCGCTGCCGAGGGGACGGGGCTCAGATGCACAGCAGCTGCGCCCCTCCCCCAGCTCACGCCCCTCCCCGTCCTCTCACCCCCGGGCGCTTTCGGGCACGGGGAATGGACAGCTAAGGCCTGCAGCCGTCTCACGTCTGCCAAGCAGTGGGTGTCATCTGGCGGCCCTTCCGCCCAAACCTTTTATGTTGACAAACCGTGTCCATCAGAGGACTAATTGCGCCTTGCTGTCTCCAGCCCGGCCAAGCGCTCCACAATGATTCACAAACCATCGACACAACTGATGATCGCAAAAGACTTCCACCTCCGTGGGAACAGATGCCCGAGCAGCCACTGCCTGGTTGAGGATGGGAGCTGAGGCTCGTTTTACCGACGCAGGTCCCTGCCAGGACAGAAAGCTTCCCCTAAAAGTCAGTAAGACTCCCCTGCCACCAGCCCTGCCTACCCCCATCCCTCCCAGCTGCCCCCCAGCCACCAGGGAGCCCACCGTTTCCCCTGGGAAAAATACAGTCACCCAGGCCCGTGCCACACTCAGAATCCCAGGGAGGAAGAGACTCGGAAAGCCCCTCTAGTCTAGGGCGCAGCCTTCAGGCCTAAAGAGGACAATCGACTTCGTCTTCTCACCCTGGCAATCTGTGGAGACAGAAATTCCGTCATTTCTCCCAAGGGTTTTATATCCCGGTAGCCAAGATGCTTTTCTGGGAAGACGGTGGCATCCTGCTTTTCGTCCTGTTGTGCCTTCCAGGAGAACAGAGGGAAAACGCCCAGATCCTGGCTTCGTTTTCAGATGGTCAAAGATTCGGACAACCTGGATTTTCCAGCTTGACCCAGGCTGAGTGGAGATGAAAATCAGAGGTGTGTGTAGTAGTCGGGATAGAGCGTGTGGAAGAACAGCCGGCAGGGTCTGCCGGGGTCTGTGGCCGCAGGCAGGCTGGGAAGATGCAGTTACCAAGTTGACGGGCGGGCGGGGGGAGTGTGGAGGCCCTTCACGCCGTCAGAGGAAGTTTCTCCTTAAGATGATGCTTCAGGTTTTTCTCTTCGAAAGATTTGTGCTTTTCTTTTCCTGTTGGGACAAAACGGTAGGTGTCCGCATTCTGTCGGTCGGGAGACAGCCATCACTCCAGGTATTTGTTATGGGTTGACGTGTGTCCCCCTACAGAAGTTACGGGGAAGTCCTGATGCACGGTACCTCAGAATGGCACCTCATTTGGAAAGAGGGTCTTTGCAAATGCACTCAGGTTAAGATGCGGTGATGAAGGTGGGCCCTAACCTAAAATGACTGGTGTCCCTATAAAAAGGGGACATTTGGGCTGAGTCACAGACAAGGACAGAGGAAGGGCTGTGTGAAGGGACACAGGGAGATCGCCATGTGAAGACTGGGGTCATGCGACCACCGGTCCGGAGCACCTGGGGCCACCAGAAGCTGGGAGAGGCAATGAAATCCACTTCCCTCCAGGTTTCAAGGGAGTCTGGTGCTGCTGCCACCTTGGTTTGGGACTTCCAGCCTCCAGAGCCGGGAGAGGATACATTCTGTTGTTCTCCACTACCCAGTTTGTGGTATTTTGTTACCGCACCCCAGGCTAATGTAGCGTTTTAACATAAGGTAAGCTGGTACAGGGTAGGAGATGCTTAGAAATTTGGTGAAGATGTCAGCCACAGGCCAGGCTGAGCCTGCGGTCATGACTTCCAACACTCCGCGGAGCTCGCCCGCCCAGGCAGCGTTCCTGGGCCCACTGCTACGACCCTACACGTCCGACACGTACCACACACACACCGTGAGCTGGTGGCCGGAGCCACCAAGGGGAGTCGGGCATCTCTCCCAGCTCCAAGCCCCGTGGGGACCAGGGAGCCGAGAACGGGCGCCCACGAGGCTGCAGCAAGCCCTGTGTCTCCACCGCTTTGTAGTCAGCCGACGAGCCAGAGGGAAGACACCTCTGCCTCCTACCGAGAGAGACGGGGCGGTGGCGCCCGCTTCACATCCGGACACAGAGGGGCTGGGAGAATGCGGTGCTGAGCTTTGCAGCCTCTGCCGTACAAGAGAGCACGTTAGCAGCGAAACGGGAGGGAGGCCAGGTGAGAAATTCACAGCACCCGTCACAACGGGCCTTGCCAGGTTAAACGCCCGACGCCCCGTATAAGCATATCCCGACTATCGTGTGAGATATAGTTACACCACGAAATTATTCATTGTTTATCTGAGATTTAACTGGCGTCCTCTACTTTTATTTGCTACATCTGGCAACCCCGAACACACCACCGCAGGGAGCTGTCCCCCGGCTTCCTCTTGGTGGTAAGAGCGCTTGGAGAGGGTGGGAGAGAAAGCCAACCCTCAACTTCCTGACCATCGGACTGTCCTCTGACCCTCTCCGTGCACCACGTCTGACACGTCTCGGGCTCCCGATGACATAATTTGGGCCAAAGCCGAGTTTGGGAAGACGGAGCGAAGTCGGATATGGGGTTCAGGAGGGTGGCGTGGTCATGGGATGTCTGGATGAACTTGACCTCGCACTTTCTCTATCACTCCGGGTGACCTTCTATCTGTAAAGTTCTTACACGTTGAGGTCTGAGCCACAGGCCTTTGCTCTCCAAGTGGCTTATAGCTCAGGGGAGGACAAAGGACAAAATAGCCGATGTGAGCACGGGCTGAGCGAGTTCTGGGGTCCTGAGAGGGAAGGCTGGGGAAGGGGGGAGCGACGGCAGCGGGGCAGGGCCTCGTTACAGGTAAGAGGAAGAAGGAAGAGGGCTGAGCAGAGTCAGGCCCGAACCCAGACGGCAGGGGACAATAGCGGCTGACGTGTACGTGACCCTTATCGTGGGCCAGACTCTCTTCTGAAAACCGTGCACACCTTAGCGACTGTCATCAGCGCCCTGAAGGACGTCATGACTCTCGTTTTACAAAGAGGCAAAAACCCAAGTAGAGGGAAATTCATTGCTCAAGACTACCCAGCTCGCAAGTGGAAATCACAGCAGAGAGACGGGCTGGGCTCAGATTACGGCGAGCCTCGACTCTCCAGGCTTGAGAGGGAAATTGAAGCCACAAACCCGGCTTGAGTGTCACCCATGAACCAGTCACTGGGGAGTCACGGTCAAGGATTCACAGACGGGATGTGGCCAAAGCCCTGAAAAGGACCTTCCATCGAGTGATCCTCCACGAGAAACCTTCATCCTAATCATTAAAGACTGTGTAGCTCAGACTCTACCAATCTACCATGAAGATTTCATTACAACGTGGCTTCTAATTGCATCATTTGGAAACTAGATAAATGTCCAACCATAAGTGATGAGTTAAATAAGGTAGAGTTCAGCCATACATTTATGTCATGTTGTAGAAGAATAGAGAAAAATATTTATTGATATGGACATATGCCAAAGACGTTACTGAGCGAAAAATGCAGACTACAAAATTGTATATACTATAATGTCCTATGCGTGTGTGTGTGTGTGTGTGTGTGTGTGTGTGTGTGTGTGTATTCTAACCTGGAAGGATACTGCAAAGTGTAATAGTGGTTATCTGAATCTTAGGTAGTCCTACTATAGATAATTTTTATTTTCTCCTTTTCCTTCGTTGCCTCAAATATTGAGGGCCCGCTAGGTGCCAAGCTCTATGCTGGGATGATTCTGGTAACAGCCAGCATTGACCTAAACGCATTTTTTGTTTGTTTTGGTTTTGGTGGTGGTGCTGTGTGTGTGTATGTATGTTGTAAACCATATCACTACTACTACCCACTTCCTGGGACAAATACAGCAGAGGCTCACTCTCATATCAGATTTTTAGAAAATCCGGTTGATAAAGTGAGACAATTGCTAAGAAAGATGTAAACCACTCTTTTGAAGCTTCTATGTAATTTTGGCAGTTTCTGTACAACCAAATTACTTATTAAAGGTAAAAAAAGAGGAACTTTTTTTTTTTCTTTTCACAAAAGAAAGAAACCAAACAAACCAACAACCGCAAAAACCCCAGTCTTACTTGGTTATTCACATACACTGGACTACTTTCTTTGGGGTGATTTCCAATTTCCTTCCTTTCGACAAGACGATTACGGTCCCTGAGGTTGGGGGAGAAGAAGACAGGATCCCTTTCCCCAAACCCCACATCTCCACATGAACCGTCCCCCCAGGTGAGGGTCTGCACAGATTTTCCAGGTACCGTGTAAGGTCAGACTTGATAAAGAAAAATTTAAAGATGCGCTGGGGCCAAAGCAAGGCTCCGGCTGAAAAGTCTCGGTTTCCGACTCCAGCAGCCTGCCAGCGCCTTGCCCCCCTCTTCTGGGTTCCGGGCCAGGGCAGGAGAAGCCGGACGCCCGCCCGCGCCTAGATGTTGCAGCAGGAAGAGGGGGAGGGCTGGAATTTCCACTCGAGGAGCTAATGATCACCCGGGGAGCGAGGACGGAGCGGTAAAAGCTCCAACAAGCGCAGCCCAGAGTGGACTTGGCCCCGTGGTCTGTGCCGCCCCTCTGACGAGCTGGGCCGCAATTAATCAGGAAAATGAGGCCGGAGCGCCTAGGAAATGAAGACGAGGTTGGTGAGCCCGATTTACAGCTGGGGGTTCGAGAGGGAAGGTGGAAGAGGACCGGAGCAGCGAGGCTGCATCGCAGCCAGGCCTCCCCGGGGCGTGGAGGGGGCTGGGGGCGGATCTGGGAGCGGGGGCGACTGTGTCTCACCAGCTCCCCGCTGAGGCCCGAGGGCCTGGAGGAGGGAGGGCTTGCGTTTTAGCTTTTTCTTTCGAATATTCTAGTAAAGCCATAGACCCTCTCGTCAGAGGAAGGCACAGGTGATTCTGCAAACAATGTCAAGCGTTCAGGGACCCCAGAAGCCCATCCCCGCCAGGTGAGGAGCCCCAGACGGTGCAAACAAGAAGCAGAGATACGGGCCCCCTGCGAAGAGGTACGAGCACGGGTGGTCACCTCCTCTGGTTGCTGTCCCACAGATGCTGCCGGGAAGGTGCCCACGGTCCCCCAGGAGGTGGTGGCACCGGGACTAGGGTTCAGGTTTGTCCGAACCCCAAGCCCGCGTTAGACCTCGTTATTCTCATGGGATGAACCCAAAGGCCTGAAGACGAAAAGCCCTAACCCCCCGCGCCCCCCAGGCACAACGGCTTGAGCCTCTCCATCCTTCCGGATTGGAAGGAGCCTTACGATTCTGGGAGTGGGTCTGGGGTACCCCGCTATGAGACCCCATTCCAGCAGGAGGGGAAGGGTGCAGCCACCTGCCTCCTGAGGACCAAGAATCCTGCAGAATCACCGAAGCCTGCAGCCCGGACTCTCTCGGACTCTCGCCAGCTCCCCTGGCAGCCGCCCCATCACACTGCCACGCGGAGGCTGCGCAGTGCAAGCCGGCCCCGCCCGCATCCCCGCCCCGCCCGCATCCCCTGCCTTCCTCGGCCTCGTCGGCCCTGCGCCAGCTTACAGAGAAACAGAAAGTCAACCGGATCCGCCCCAGACCCCGCTCCTGAGAAGTCAAGTCCGACTGCCATCACAGACACTTTTTCCTAAATTTTACTGTAGTTGATTTTCAATGTTCATTTCTGCTGTACAGCAAAGTGATTCAGTTATACACACATATACATTCTTTTAATATAGTCTTTTCCACTGTGGTTTATCAGAGGATACTGAATACAGTTCCCTGTGCTCTACTGTAGGAGCTTGTTGTTTCTCCATCCTGTATATAATAGTTTGCACCTGCTCACCCCAAACCTCCCACTCCATCCCTCCCCCACCCCCTCCCCCTTGGCAACCGCAAGTCTGTCCTCTGTCTGTGAGTCTGTTTCCGTGAGTTCATTGTGTCGTATTTTAGATTCCACGTATAAGTGATATCATATGGTATTTGCCTTTCTGAGTTACTTCACTTAGTATGACAATCTCTAGGTCCATCCATGTTGCTGCAAATGCCATTATTTCATTCTTTTTCATGGCTGAGTAGTATTCCATCGTATAGATCTATACCACATCTTCTTTATCCATTCATCTGTCAACGGACATTTAGGCTGTTTCCATGTCTTGGCTATTGTGAACAGTGCTGCTGTGAACATAGGGGTGGCATCATTTCATTCTTTTTCATGGCTGAGTAGTATTCCATCGTATAGATCTATACCACATCTTCTTTATCCATTCATCTGTCAACGGACATTTAGGCTGTTTCCATGTCTTGGCTATTGTGAACAGTGCTGCTGTGAACATAGGGGTGCTTGTATCTTTTTTTTTTTTTTTCATGTATCTTTTTGAATTATCGTTTTGTTCAGGTCTATGCCCAGGAGTGGCATTGCTGGATCATATGGCAACTCTATTCTTAAGTTTTCTGAGGAACCTCCACACTGTTCTCCATAGTGGTTGCGCCAAGTTACATTCCCACCAACAGTGCAGGAGGGTTCCCTTTTCTCCACACCATCTCCAGCATTTATTATTTGTAGACTTTTTAAAATTAAAGATCAAAAATTTTTTTTATTTTGAAGTATAGTTGATTTACAATTGTTGCATTTCAGATGTACAGCAAAGTGACTGTCATGTATCCTTTTTCAGATTCTTTCACATTATAGGTTATTACAAGATAGTGAGCAGAGCTCCCCTGTGCCATGCAGTAGGTCCTTGTTGTTTATCTATCTTATATAGAGTCGTGTGTATCTGCTAACCCCAAACTCCTCATTTATCCCTCCCTCCCCCACCTTTTCCTCTTTGGACATTTATTTCAAAAAGGGCTCATCATAGGACTCCTTTACACGGCCTTTTGCTCTCCGGGATCTGAAATGCAGCCCAGCGCTGAGTGCTCTGAGCACGGGGACGGGACGTGTGTTTGTTCGTGAACAATGGCCACACGAAGCAAACCATCGGTGAACAGCGCACTCTTCTCACTGAACCATCTGGTCTACCCCAGCCATCGGGAGGATGGCTGAGTAGCACCGAGACACCTAATAAAACACAAGTGGTCCTGGGAGGGCCCCATCGCAGCTCCTCATCCCCTGCACCTACCTGGCCAGGGGGCAGGCATCTGCCTGGGAGGAAGAGGCTGAATCCAGGTGGTAGACGTCGGGGAGGACATCAGAGGAGACGCTGTCCACACCTGCTCCACGACGCCGGTCAGCAACCAGGTGATTCTGAAGAAATCGCTTTTCGAAACACCAGTGTTGTAAGAAGAGGTCCAGGTCAGATAGAAATGGGCTCGAGCAAAGTGGGAAAAGTCAAGCGAAGACCGTTCACATACAAAAGGGTGCCGCTGACCCACTTCCACCCCAGGGGATTCAAAGACGAGGCCGATATTTTGAAAAATATAAAATTTTAATAAAGGCTACATCTCTTAATTACAATAATTATTGTACCAAGTAATTTTCCTTAAATGAACTCTTTATAATGCATAATTTACAGTATAAGTAGAACGAAATGCCATGGCAAAAGTCATTGAGTACAAGACTTGTAATAAAAAGGCATAAAATATATTTATACATAAACCCCTTTCAAAAAACAAGGGAAAGCTGG
The DNA here is from genome assembly GCF_002837175.3 of Physeter macrocephalus. Taxonomy (NCBI): domain Eukaryota; kingdom Metazoa; phylum Chordata; class Mammalia; order Artiodactyla; family Physeteridae; genus Physeter; species Physeter macrocephalus. The sequence continues at coordinate 131,580,284 of NC_041227.1, read as the reverse complement.
AGCCCTCAATATAGGGCGACACACGGCGTGGACACCGTGCAGGTACAGGTACTGTACTGATTCAAGGTCAAGCACTAGAGATAGTGGATTAATACTCTTTTCCGTACAATATATACAGACATATGGTACAAGGAACGATGGCAGACAGAATGCACAGATTAAGTTAATGTAAAAACCCGAACGTCACGATGAAGGTGTCTGGAGGAAAGGTGCTGCTAGGTCTTCCCACAACTGTTCGCTTCTTTGCCGGGCGGGGCGCAAGGGGAGGGGGTAGTTTCCAGAACGGCTGGGGTCCAAAGACTAATTTTAAAAGACTCCTAAGGAGCTGTCATCTCGAGAAAAGCACAAGTCGAACCACCTGGCTCCAGAAGGCCTCAGCCGTCGGGTGCCGGGCCCTGGTGGGGAGCTCCAGGAAGTCACAGGGTGACCCTGGGGCCCCGGGGAGGCTCCCCCTCCTCCACAACGAACCATCCTGTCCGACAGGAGGGCCCCCAAATCAAACCTCAAGACCTTTATGACAAAACAGAGCAGCGCCGGGGAAAAAAGATGCACCAATTTCTGCGTGTGTCAACGGTAGGACACCGTTTTTTAAGAAGTCTATGTTCACTTGGAGAAACGCACGGCACAGCTTAAATCCTCTTTCAGTGAAACAGAACCACGAAAACGTCCTGTCTCCCCCTTCCGTGTTGAAAGCAGCATATCCACAAACTGGGGGCGGGGGAGTCGACTGTCCAATAAATAGCAGGAAGGATTCCTGTCCAGGTGAGCTACACAGTTTCTCCTAGCTGATGGATTTGGAGCCCTAGGAAGGCATAGGTTATGCACGGCGGCCTCTCCAATCCCGTCAGCGTCTACAAGAGCCAAGAGCCAAGAGCCGTCCTGTCCGAGGCCGGCGGCCCGAGCCAGACGCCGAGGCTCAGTCGATCCTCTCCACCTTCCCCAGGATCCGGCCCTCGTATGTGGGCAGCACCACGTCGTCGTCCCAGACCTCCTCAAACACGGCTCCACACGCGAACTCGTTGCTCGCTTTTTTGAAGTAATACCTTAAAAGGAAAACCCAACACGCGGCTTGGTAAAGCTGCATTTTCTACGCGGTCCTAGAGGAGCGTCTGTCAGCGCTGGGGGCTCCCGCGGCGGCAGGGAAGTCTCCGCCCGGGGCCGCCCCGTGCGTGCGGCCGGCTGGAGGGCAAAGCCAGGCAGGGACCCCGGAGGCGGCGGCTGGGCACCCCCAGCTGCCGACAGCGCTGAGGCCCAGCACTGTCGCCCGACACACACGGTGCGAGGTACCCTTTGCAGAGGACGGCTGCTTCTTTCTCCCCACTTTATTTTTGGGGGGGGAGGGGCGGGGGAGCGCCAAGCATGCCTGGAGGAGTGGGTCCCCCCCGACCCGGTAGCAGTCTGCGGAAGGCTGGCACCTCTCAGGCTCCCCGCCCTCCAGCGCCCAAGGGCCAGCCCTCCCGGCTGCTGTCGGGCACGGCTTGGGCTGGGGGGGCCGCGACAGGCCGCTTCCCCTGTGGTCACCGCAGGAGGCGGGCAGCCCACCGCTTCCCGGGGTTGCAGCCACCGAGAGCCCCCGCTACTCTCCCCTCTGCCCCCGCCCCTTCCCTCCCCTCCTCCAGGGCAACCGCTAAAGGCCCCTATTCTGCCCGCTGATTAAAAAAGCTCCGTCCGTCCCACCCCGGCTTCTTGCTTGAAGCCTGTTTAGCTGTAAGGACGCAAACGACCAGCCTGTCCCCGGAGAGTCATGTCTGAAAACTGCTGACCCGCTCGGCCAGGCCCACCCGAGCCCCTTCCCGGGACATGAAGCCAAGGTCTATCCCTCCGAGTCCCAGGCCAGGGAGACCCCTCAGACGCTTTAAACTCGCCCCTGCAAGCTGTCATCTTCAGCCAATAGAGGCCACGCGTGGAGGGAGGGTCACTGTCCCTTGGGGGGAGGGTAATAGCTTCACACACACACACACACACACACACACACACACACACACACACACAGTAATTGCATCTCAGGGTTACAGTGGTTTTGTTTTTGTCTTTTCTCCTTAAAAAGTTTTTTTTCAATTCCCCTTGGTTAGAGCTAAATTTCTTTCCTCTTTAATGAAGGCCAGCCAAGTACTTTCACAGGAGATAAGGCTAAACCCAGTGAAACAGCTGCATTTAGTCAAGGGTCTGGGTTTCTGGCGCTCCCGGCCGGGCTAAGGCATCGAGGTGACCGCCCAGCTCGAGGGGGCCAGCGGCGAGGACGCTCTGGCGCGAGGGGGGGCAGAGTCCCGGGGGGCCCGATGAGAGCTGGGGGAGGGGCGCCGTGCAGAGGAGACCCTGGGCAGCGGGGGTGTTCTTCCCAAGCGAGAGGCTCCAGTGCCTACGCCACCCCGGCAGGCCTCGGGCCCAGCATGGGGGCTCTCCCGGCCCCTCTGAGCAGAGACACGCAGCGAGTGACCCTGGCCCTGACTGCGACCTCCTCCCCGGCCCTCCCCCCGCCCCAGGCCTCAAAGGCACTGCGCTGCCCTCAGCTTCTCTTCCACCGCGACCTGCTTTGTGTGGCAAACTCTGCTTCCTCCTGCCACCTGGCCCGTCTGCAGGGGCTGCTCTGACGCTCTGCCACTTTGAGAGCGTTCAGCGCAGCCCAGGGCCCCGCTCCCCGCCCCGTCCTCGCTGGGCTTCGGCCGGCGGGCGGCGGTGAGGGGTGCGAGGCGAGCGTTGCAGTGCCGCCCCGCCGGGAGGACGCGGCACGGCGCCCAGGGCCCCCCCGACCCAGCGGGCAGAGGGTCCAGCTCCGGCCCGGGGCGCGGGTGGAGCCGCATAAGGCGGCTGGGAAGGGCCGCAGCCTGATCCAACCAGCAGAGAATCTGCGAGTCGCCCATTTGTGCGAGTCTGTGTGCGTTAGGGGGGAGGCCGGGGCTTCAAAGCCAGGCTTGCTGAGTGTGCCTCAGAAAAAACTCCGAGCCAGATGGCGCTCGGGTGGCTGCGTGTGGAGCCGTCCCTGCAGCCTCTGCTCAGCCCCTCGGCCCTGCTCCCCTGAAGGTCACCTGCGGTTCCACTCAAAGTCCAGGCGAGCCAAAGCTGAGATCAAAATGAGTCCCTGGAGGGGCACACTTGTGTAATTAGTTTCACCTTGTGTCTGTTCAAGATAAAAAAAGAAGAAGAGGAGGAAGCCAGGCCCGTTCCCCAGTCCTCTGGTTCATTTCCAGAACTGTCTCTGCCCGGGTATAAAAGGGAAAGATCTCGACCCAGCTCCAGGCCCCGCTGTCGGTCACCTGCAGGGTCCCGGCCCTGAGCCACGTCCCTGCCCTGCAAACAGAGTCACTCTGGGCCGCTGCCCAAATCAGCCCCTCCCCGCCCACCGGCCCCGGTGGAAGTGGCTGCTCTGCAAGGGCTGGGGTCACGGGCCCCGGGGGCGGGCCTGCCGGGGCTCCAGAGCCAGCGTGCGCCCAGCAGGCGGTGACGTGTGTTACAGCTCTCCGCGCCATCCCTGCTCGGGGCGGCGGCAGGGGGACACCTTCCGGGCCTGGGCTGTCTCCTCTCTAACCTCCCACCTCTACTGTCCCAGCCCTGCACACGGCACCCGGGACACAGGGGGATGGAACCCGCAGGTTCCCTTGGGACGAAGGCCGCCGAGAAGGGGCAGGTGGGACTCTGGTCATCACCTGCCCCACGTCGAGGGGAAAGTGACCGAGAGATGCCCAGGGCCAGCCCCCGGCTCTTGAATCCCCTCCAGGGTCCGGCAGGCCAGGGTGAGCATCTGGACCGTGTAGAGGGGAGAGGAAGCCCGGAGGGAGGGTGGGTTCCCGTCCCGAGGCCCCAGCAGGGAGGCCCAGCAGGAGGAGTGGCCAGCCCTGCCCCTGCCCCCGCCCCCGCCCCCGTGCCCACCCACAGGTCCTGCCCTTCCTCTGTTACAGGCAACCCTGTCCCACATGACTTGGGACACGGAGGCTGAGGGAAGAGGACACTGCCACAGTGCAGGCAGTGGTCTCTGCCTGTCCCTGAGCCTTCGGTGAGGACGGCCTCTCCCAGACGTGCCAGGAGGGCAGCCTTTCAGCCTCCCCATCAGGCAGTCTCTCCGTCTGTCTATTCTCTCCCTAGCTTTCCCCTGCACCCCTCGCCCCTTTCAGGCAGAGCCTCCACGAGACGGCCCCAGCCCAGCTCTCCTTCTGGCAAAGCCAGCCGACCCCCTGCTCCTAACCCTAACCCTCAGTCTCGTCCACCTGGCAAAAAAAAAAAAAGCCCAGCCAGGTGCCCACAGAGCCCTCCCTGCCGCCGCTGCTGCCGTGTCATCTCGGGGCGGGGTGAGGGGACAGCGTCAGTGAGACAGAGTGAAGCATCGCGCAGCCCCTCCAGCGGCACCTCCAGGTCTGGCCCGGCCAGGAAGTGACCCTGGTTCTTGGTTCTGAGCGAACCAAGTCCGGAGCAGAAAGAAGCCATGGGACGCTTACCTATAATTTCCCTTTTTGCTGAGCTGCTCTTTAAAGTGGCCCAGGGTCAGGCTCTGAGCCTTCAGCATCCTCCGGTACGGGATTTCCTCCCCGCAGAAAAAGTAGGTGACCACCAGCTCGCTGGCCTGGAGAGCATGCACCCCTGCCAGCTTCTTTGGCTCTCTGTGACTGAAAATAAGATGGAAAAGCAACAAGTCCCTCACCTGAAGGCAGCAAGCGCGTGGGCACGTGTGTGCACATACACGCCCAGGGGCGCTGTCTTCAGAGATGAAGTCGGGCCGCAGCTGTACACCACGAGGGTGCGGCTCCCGTACCACAGAGGCAGCCATCGCCGGTGGACACACGGTCTTCCCTCGGGTCATCTGTGTGGGGCAACCAGGAAGGGACCATCTCCTTCCACCCAGTGGGAGGACAGAGTAGTGTCCATCGGGGGGCACCAATGGGGTGCCTGCCCAGGAAGATGAGAAAGAAGAAACCCACCCAGAGCCACAGGGACACTCGCTCCGACCAGCGTCTGCTGTAGGGACAGACCCAGGAGTGTCATGAGCCTGGAAAGCCAGAGCCCACTGGC
>NC_041227.1:131572018-131574783 GCF_002837175.3 Physeter macrocephalus | reverse complement strand
CAGACACATACACACATACACGTACAGGCACACACATACACAGACACACACACATACGAACATACACACAGACACATACACACATACACGTACAGGCACACACATACACAGACACACACACATACGAACATACACACAGACACATACACACATACACGTACAGGCACACACATACACAGACACACACACATACGAACATACACACAGACACATACACACATACACGTACAGGCACACACATACACAGACACACACACATACGAACATACACACAGACACATACACACATACACGTACAGGCACACACATACACAGACACACACACATACGAACATACACACAGACACATACACACATACACGTACAGGCACACACATACACAGACACACACACATACGAACATACACACAGACACATACACACATACACGTACAGGCACACACATACACAGACACACACACATACGAACATACACACAGACACATACACACATACACGTACAGGCACACACATACACAGACACACACGCACACAGCAGCGCCTGGTCAGAGCGAGTGATGGGCCTTCCCCCCCACCCTCCCCTCCTCCACACCACAGAGGTTGCCAGAGCTGCCTGATCCATAATAACTGCAAATCTTCCAGGTCAGTTCAGTATTTGCCTTGAGGACTCTGTTTCCTGGGTAACCAAGCCTGACAGGCCCTGGCAACGATCTGTTATCTGACGAGGGCAACGTAGGAAAGGCCGCTGAAGGCTGACAGTGCCAAGCGTGTATCAAAGGAAGGGTGACTCTGAATTACGGATGAGGGTCCCAGCAACGTCCCGGGGGGTGCCCTCTGGGGACGCGACGTCCCCTCCAGGTGGACTCCAGCCGAAACCTGGGCCTCTGGCCCACACGCGGGGGGGTCCCCAAAGCCATCCTGAGCTCCAGGTCTCGGTGGGCAGCACACACAGGTCGGAGCCTCCTGGCCAGCTTCTGCCTGCTCCTTCCTCTTTGCCCCTCAGGCTTCCTTCCTCCTCCTTTCCGGGCTCACCCCCCACCCCGGCTCCCGCCCTGGGCTTTAGGCACTGGCTCACGGATGACACGCTAGGCTAACAAGGCGCCTGACCCCTTGCTGCCCAAAGACAACGGTAGAAGGAAACCATCTACCGCTAGTTTACGTGGGTTTAGGCTGGTTTACTGGCATCTGTGGTTCTCAGCTGGGGCAATCTTGGCGGCCCGGGGGCACCGGCCAAAGTCTGGAGACATTTTTGATAGTTGGGACCGAGCGGCAGGCAGGGAAAGGCTCGGAGCTCCTGGCATCCAGGGGGCGGAGGCCAGGGGCGCCGCTGAACACTCCACAGTGCACAGGACGGCCCCAGAGCACGGTCTGGCCCAAGCAACAGTGCCACGGCCGGGAAACCCCAACCGCGATGCCCACTCTTTCAGCAGCTTCTGCACCATCTTTCTTTAAATAAAAACCCATCTCAGGAAATCGGCCACCCATCATCAATGGTGGCCTACCGGGGGGAAAGGGTCCTTTTCAAATAAAAAGCACAGGAGAATCTTTGCAAAGATCCCACCCAACGAGATGCAAGAGAAAGTGGGACAGTCCAGGTCGGGTCACGCGGATTAAGGTTTAAACCCAAAGTTGATTCAAGGGTTGTGAGCCTGGGGCCTACAGACCTCGGGGCGGGGGAGGGGGGACCGGCGGGAACTGTGTGCGAAATGCCGGTCTGTGCGCCTCTGGGTGAAATGGGTTCTTAACTTTCATCAGGTTTTCAAAGGGGGAAGCGACTCAGAAAAGTCTGAAAACCAACCATCTAGATCCCATTGGCTCTGACCTGCGCGCTGCCGACTCCGGTCTCTCTTGACCAGAACCCCTGCCACGGCCTCCCTGCTCTGATACCACACAGCCCATAGGCCTCCCCTCTTTGGAAGTCTCAAAGGGGAGGGCTTCCCTGGTGGCGCAGTGGTTGGGAGTCCGCCTGCCGATGCAGGGGACACGGGTTCGCGCCCCGGTCCGGGAGGATCCCACGTGCCGCGGAGCGGCTGGGCCCGTGAGCCGTGGCCGCTGCGCCTGCGCGTCCGGAGCCTGCGCTCCGGCAACGGGAGAGGCCGCAACAGTGCGAGGCCCGCGTGCCGCAAAAAAAATAAAAAAATTAAAAAGGGGAGGTACCGGTGCCCCCACAGACACAAGTAGACAACAGACATGTGGACACCTTCCCAGCCTGAGACCCTGACCTAGGCCCCGCCCAACGTATGCAGCAGAGACCTACCTGTTTTACCTGAACTTCATTTGGATTGGTCACTCGGTCCAGGCCATAGTCCAGCACGTCATTCATTCCCGGCTGAGTGGGAAAACAAAAAGAAAAACAACATAAGAACCGCTGCTGGGAGAGTCTCCAGTTTCTGATTAACTTTGGATCTTGGTCAAGCTGCCAATCGTGAGACCAAGCTGAGGGTCGTGGCCCAGCCCGTGGGGAGCTACAGCGGTGTGTACGATTCTCCAGGTGAGCTGGTGAGTTTCATGGGGCTATTCCACCACCACAGCATCCCCAGAACCTAAAACAGAGGGATGGATGGATGGATGGAGGGTGGGTGGGTGGAAGGATGGATGGATCAGTGATGGATGGATGGATGGAGGGTAGGTAAGTGGATGGATGGATGGATGGAGGGTAGGTAGGTGGATGGATGGAAGGATGGATGGATGGATGGATGGAGGGTAGGTAGGTGGATGGGTGGATGGAGGGTAGGTAGATGGATGGATGGATGGATGGAAGGGTG
>NC_041227.1:131570358-131570887 GCF_002837175.3 Physeter macrocephalus | reverse complement strand
ACGGACGCGCACACACACACAAACACATACATACACACAGACACATACACACAGAGAGACACATACATACACACACACATAGACACATACACACACAGATGCACACACACAGACACACACAGACACATACATACACACAGACACATACACACACATAGACACATACACACAGATGCACACACAGACACATACACATACATACAAACACATACACACACGGACGCGCACACACACACAAACACATACATACACACAGACACATACACACAGAGAGACACATACATACACACACACATAGACACATACACACACAGATGCACACACACAGACACACACAAACACATACATACACACAGACACATACACACACAGAGACACATACATACACAGATGCACACACACAGACACATACACATACATACAGACACAGACACACACACAGACACATACACACACAGACGCACACAGACACATACACACACGTACACAAACAGACGCATATACACACACATACACACAGACACACACA
>NC_041227.1:131561454-131569021 GCF_002837175.3 Physeter macrocephalus | reverse complement strand
GCGCACACACACACAAACACATACATACACACAGACACATACACACACAGAGACACATACATACACACACATAGACACATACACACAGATGCACACACAGACACATACACATACATACAAACACATACACACACGGATGCGCACACACACACAAACACATACATACACACAGACACATACACACACAGAGACACATACATACACACACATAGACACATACACACAGATGCACACACAGACACATACACATACATACAAACACATACACACACGGACGCGCACACACACACAAACACATACATACACACAGACACATACACACACAGAGACACATACATACACACACATAGACACATACACACAGATGCACACACAGACACATACACATACATACAAACACATACACACACGGACGCGCACACACACACAAACACATACATACACACACGAAAAACTATTAGACTAAAAAATGCGTTCACCAAAGTTGAAGGATAAAGATCAATATACAAAAATCAATCATATTCTATACATTAGCAATGAATAAACCAAACTGAAATTAAGAAAACAATTCCCCTCACAAAAGCATCAGAAAGAATAAAATATGAAGAAATAAAATTACAAAAGAAGGGCAAGACCTATAAAATGAAAAAATTTTTTAAATTGTTGAAAGAAATTAAAGAAGATCTAAATAAGTGGGAAGACATCCCAAGTTCATGGTTTGCAAAATTTAATACTGTTAAGATGGCAATACTCCCCAAACTGATCTGTAGATTCAATATAATCTCTAACAAAAATCCCAGCTGCCTTTTTTGGAGAAACTGACAAACTGACCCTAAAATTCATATGGAAATGCAAGGGACCCAGAATAGCCAAAACATTCTTGAAAAAGAACAAAGTTGGAGGACTCACACTTACTGATTTCAAAAAATAAAGAGCTACAGTAAACAAAATAATGTGGTACTGGCATAACGATACACACACAATCAATGGAATGGAATTGAGAATCCTAAACAAACCTTCTTACATTTATGCTCAACTGATTTTTGATACAGGTGCCAAAACAATGTAGAAAGAATAGTTTTTTCAACAAATGGTGTTGAGACAACTGGATATCCACATGCAAAAGAATGAAGTTGGAACTCTTCCTCACACCATATACCAAAATTAATTAAAAAGTGAACCTTCACTGGAGGAATACGTGTAGGGGTAGAAGCTCTGCTTCTGGTGGTGGGGTCTGGGGAAGGGGCAGTAGGCCATCTGCAAAGGTGCTAAGAAGCACCTGAAGCAGCCCAAGAAGCAGGCCAAGGAGTTGGATGAGGATGATAAGGCATTCAAGCAGAAACAAAAACAGAAGTAAAAGAAACTTGAGGAGCTAAAAGCAAAGGCTGCAGGGAAGGCCCTCCTGGCAACAGTTGGAATTAAGAAATCTGTCAAAAAGTAAGCTGTTCCTTGTGCCAGAGGCAATGGTGATCCTTAATTCCATTCCTGTTTAAATAACTGGATTCCCTGCCATAACATCTGTTTCCACCTATAGTTAGAACGAAGTGCTGTCTTGAAGCCTGCTATACATTTAAGAACAAACTTTTGTTAAAGTTTAAAAAAATGAAATCATACAGTGGTTCATCTTCTCTTTAGTTCTTCTCATTCAGCCATTTCTACCTTAGCTGTGAGGTCAGAGTAAACCCAGCCCAGAATCCTGCCAAAGTCTGCTCTTCAGTCTTTGTTCTAGCTCCAATTCTATAACACTCAGAATTAAACCAACTCATTTGGGGGAAAAAAACTATCACAGATCTAAACATCAGAGCTAAGGCTTTGACATTAGAAGAAAATGTAGGAGCAAATTTTCATGATCTAACATTAGGCAATGATTTCTTAGATATGACACTAAAAGCATAAGCAACAAAAGAAAAAAAAAGATAAACTAGACTTCATCAAAATTGAAAGTTTCTGTGCTTCAAAGGATACCATCAAGAAGTAAAAAAGAAAATCTACAGAATGGGAGAAAATATCTAGTAAAATTTAAAATAACATCATTACTATCACTATTATTTTATTTTAAAAATATATATATTTTAATATTTTAGTAGTATTTTAGTAAATATCATACAGCTGATAAGGGATATTTATATATCCAGAATATACAAATAACACATACAACTCAACAATAAAAAGACAAATAACTCAATTTTAAAATGAGCAAAAGATTTGAATAGATATTTCTTCAAAGAAAATAAATGAATGGCCAATAAGTATATGAAAAGATGCTTAACATCATTAATTACTATGTTTAATTACATAAAAACCACAATGATATAGCACTTCACATCCTCTAGGATAGCTAAAATGAAACAGACAATAACAGGTGTTCATGAGGATGTGAAGATATTGGAATCCTCGTTAACTGCTGATGGGGAAGTAAAATAGTACAGCACTTTGGAAAACAGTTTCACACTTCCTCAAAATGTTAAACATGTAGTTACCATATGACCCAGCAACTCCACTCCTAGGTATATACCTGACAGAAATGAAAACATAGGTCCAAACAAAAACTTGTACATAAATGTCCACAGCAGCATTATTCATAGTAGCCAAAAAGTGGAAACAACCCAAATGTCCATCAATTGATAAATGGATAAAGGAAATGTGGTACATTCATATAATGGAATATTATTGGGCAAGAAAAAGGAATGAAGTACTGATTTATGATATAGCATGGATGAACCTTGAAACCAATTATGCTATGTGAAAGAAGTCAGTCACAAAATACCATGTAACATATGATTCCATTTATATGAAATGCCCAGAATAAGCAAATCTATGGAAACAGAAAGGTAATTAGTAGTTGCCTAGGGTTGAGATGCTTGGGGGGAAATGGAGAGTGACTGCCAATGAGTATGGGGTTTCTTTTTGGGGTGATGAAAATGTTGTAAAATTGATTTTGGCTGTGACTGCCCTAAACTTGTGGTGAAGAAGGTTGAACTCCCCTCCCCTCCTAGGGAGATAGACAAGACTTGCACAGTACCTCCCCAAAGAACCTTCTGAACAAATCTCTCCCACACTCTGGCCCTTTTTCATACCCTTAATCTGGCTGAGGGATTCAAGGATCACAATTCAGAATTGTCCTTGGAAATTTGTTTTGTAAATTCTGCAATTGTAACATGACCCTTTGAGACCCTGAAGCGTCTGGGCCTGGTAAGCACAAACACCATGCTTACTTGTCACCTGACCTGGTTCCTGGGCAGTCTCTGCTCTCAGGGGATGGGCCTACTCAACAACTGTCCTTTAGACCACAGTGAGAGACCCTAGGGATGGGGGGAGAAACTAGATACTAACTAAGCTAGTCTTGTGTGTATGTGTTTAATAACTTACACTGTTTCCGAATCTTAGCCAACTGTGAGGCTCAACACACAGACTCAAGGCCTCTTCAGCAGAATAATTCTGGACATGTGGCCTCTTGGGTGGCCACCACAGGGGATCCAAACCACCGATAATAGTGCAAGCTCATAAAAGTGACATAGCAAGAAGGACTCACCTTCCAGTACTCTCCAGCCAAATTCTCTGTGTACCTGGAGGCCCTGGCCAGCTGGACAGCTGGCATTGGCTCTTCTGAGCACATTCACTGTCCCCTGCCCCGAGCCGGTCCAGGCTGTGTCCATAAGTCACACACACACCCCAGGAGGGGGCAGACATCTCATTGCTCAAGCCATATTGAGGCAATCCCCAGCACAAAGCCAGCCTTTCACTGAAGTAAATTTCAGATTTAGAATTTTGTATAGAAAGAAAACAATGACTATTGATCTGTATTCCCTGGGAAAAGAGCCAGACAGGCCTCTGACCCACTTATATTTTATCAAAAACCCTCTGGTCTGTCAAAGCAGTTTGTGTCTTGACCCCTGAGAGCCCATTACATCCTCTCCTGGAAATCTCACCATCTTCCTTCCTGGCACCCAGATATTTATTATATTAGCTCCTCTCCCACCACCTCTGGGAAGCTTCTGTGGACCAGGTCAGTTTGAGGGGCTCTCGCTGCCTCTGAACCCTGACATCACCTCTCTCTACCCCTTCCTGGTGCTCAATTCACATTGGCTTTTATTGTTTTCATATTTTATACATCTTGTCTCCTCAAGGTCAGGGACTGTGTCTTCTGCTTTGTACCTCCGAGGGAAGGATGGATGGATGGAGGGATGGAAGGATGGATGGATGGATGGAAGCATGCATGCATGCATGGATGGAAGGATGGATGGAAGGATGGATGGATGGAGGGAGGGAGGGAGGGTAGGTAGGTGGATGAGTGGATGGAGGGTGGGTGGATGGAAGGATGGATGGATCAGTGATGGATGGATGGATGGATGGATGGAGGGAGGGAGGGTAGGTAGGTGGATGGATGGATGGGTGGATGGAGGGTGGGTGCACAGATGGATAAACAACACGCAAACGCAATCAGAGTTCACTGGGATCAGCACGTGGGACCCCGGCCCCCTCCCCCCTCTGCAGCTCATCGTGCTGGGGAGTCCCGGCTCCGTCAGCACCCAGAGGTTCCAGTCCTGGTTCTGCCACTTCCCAGCTGGGAGAAAGATCTTAGAAACGACTTCTCCCTCTGCCCTTCCCACCCCTGAGAACTGCAGACGATCCCTCCTGCCTGTCAGGTTCTTGTGAGGGTTTAGCACGATGCAGTATGAAGCTCTCAGCAGAGCGCCACCGTTTCCAAGCAAAGGCTGTGTTCATCGTAAGGTCACGTGTGTGCACACCTGGCCCAGAGCTGGCCTCGGTGTCTGCCTGTCTCCATCAGGCCTCCCCAGCCAGCCCCGCTCGGTCTCTCAGTCCCTCGAGGCCAGGAATTCGGGTCTCCCACCTCCTCTGTTTGGTGCGGGCACCCGTCTGGTACAAGGAAATCCCCCCGGGGTGACGGAAGACGGACACCACACACACACACTCGCGTACTCCCACACGACTCACGTGCACACACTCCCTCACACTCAACTCACATCATGACTCTTTCGCACTCTCACAGGTATGCACTCACACCCGAACGCAGCCACATGTGCTCGCACGTGCAGCTCACACACGTATGTACCGGCACAGCCACACACGCACACACAGGCACACACACACGCTGCCCCCCCTCGGGGCCCCTGCCCCCCAGCAGGCCCTCCAGCCTCAGGGGCTTCCGTGCAGTCGTCTGCTCGCGTCTTGGACCCTTTGCTCTGAACTTGATCCACACTCTGATAGGAATTCAGCTGCTCCACGGTGCACCCGCGTAAGCGGCGCAGGACCCTGAGCTGGAGCTGCCTGGCGGGCCTTGTCCTGCCGGCCGGTCCCCGCCGGCCCCTCCAGCCTCCTCTGGCCGCCCCGCTGCCCCGCCTCACCTCTCAGCTGCTCCCATCGAGCTGCAGTCCCACCCCGGGGCCCTGCCTTCAGACCTCTCCATGGGGCTTCCTTTCTCCTGCTGCTGTTTTGGGAGACTCCCAGGCTGCATTCGCTCGTGCACTCATTCGTTCATTCACTCATTCCCTTATCCACTCATTCATTCACTCACGCACTCATTCATTCACTCGCACACTCATTCATTCATTCACTCATTCCCTTATCCACTCATTCGCTCATTCCCTTATCCACCAGCATACACACGCATATACACACACAGACACACACAGAGACACAGACACACATATACACACAGATACACATACACACGCATATACACACACAGACACACAGACACACACATACACAGACACACACATACATATGCACACATGCACACACACATGCACATATACACAGATACACATACACACACAGGCACACAATACACAGACACACATACATACACATACATGCACAGGCACACACGTACGTACACATACACAGACACATACAGGCACACACACATACATACATATACACATACACATACACACACAGGCACACACACACATACGTACATATACACGTACACATACACACATACACGCACAGGCACACACATACACAGACACACACACATACGAACATACACACAGACACATACACACATACACGTACAGGCACACACATACACAGACACACACGCACACAGCAGCGCCTGGTCAGAGCGAGTGATGGGCCTTCCCCCCCACCCTCCCCTCCTCCACACCACAGAGGTTGCCAGAGCTGCCTGATCCATAATAACTGCAAATCTTCCAGGTCAGTTCAGTATTTGCCTTGAGGACTCTGTTTCCTGGGTAACCAAGCCTGACAGGCCCTGGCAACGATCTGTTATCTGACGAGGGCAACGTAGGAAAGGCCGCTGAAGGCTGACAGTGCCAAGCGTGTATCAAAGGAAGGGTGACTCTGAATTACGGATGAGGGTCCCAGCAACGTCCCGGGGGGTGCCCTCTGGGGACGCGACGTCCCCTCCAGGTGGACTCCAGCCGAAACCTGGGCCTCTGGCCCACACGCGGGGGGGTCCCCAAAGCCATCCTGAGCTCCAGGTCTCGGTGGGCAGCACACACAGGTCGGAGCCTCCTGGCCAGCTTCTGCCTGCTCCTTCCTCTTTGCCCCTCAGGCTTCCTTCCTCCTCCTTTCCGGGCTCACCCCCCACCCCGGCTCCCGCCCTGGGCTTTAGGCACTGGCTCACGGATGACACGCTAGGCTAACAAGGCGCCTGACCCCTTGCTGCCCAAAGACAACGGTAGAAGGAAACCATCTACCGCTAGTTTACGTGGGTTTAGGCTGGTTTACTGGCATCTGTGGTTCTCAGCTGGGGCAATCTTGGCGGCCCGGGGGCACCGGCCAAAGTCTGGAGACATTTTTGATAGTTGGGACCGAGCGGCAGGCAGGGAAAGGCTCGGAGCTCCTGGCATCCAGGGGGCGGAGGCCAGGGGCGCCGCTGAACACTCCACAGTGCACAGGACGGCCCCAGAGCACGGTCTGGCCCAAGCAACAGTGCCACGGCCGGGAAACCCCAACCGCGATGCCCACTCTTTCAGCAGCTTCTGCACCATCTTTCTTTAAATAAAAACCCATCTCAGGAAATCGGCCACCCATCATCAATGGTGGCCTACCGGGGGGAAAGGGTCCTTTTCAAATAAAAAGCACAGGAGAATCTTTGCAAAGATCCCACCCAACGAGATGCAAGAGAAAGTGGGACAGTCCAGGTCGGGTCACGCGGATTAAGGTTTAAACCCAAAGTTGATTCAAGGGTTGTGAGCCTGGGGCCTACAGACCTCGGGGCGGGGGAGGGGGGACCGGCGGGAACTGTGTGCGAAATGCCGGTCTGTGCGCCTCTGGGTGAAATGGGTTCTTAACTTTCATCAGGTTTTCAAAGGGGGAAGCGACTCAGAAAAGTCTGAAAACCAACCATCTAGATCCCATTGGCTCTGACCTGCGCGCTGCCGACTCCGGTCTCTCTTGACCAGAACCCCTGCCACGGCCTCCCTGCTCTGATACCACACAGCCCATAGGCCTCCCCTCTTTGGAAGTCTCAAAGGGGAGGGCTTCCCTGGTGGCGCAGTGGTTGGGAGTCCGCCTGCCGATGCAGGGGACGCGGGTTCGAGCCCCGGTCCGGGAGGATCCCACGTGCCGC
>NC_041227.1:131509635-131557818 GCF_002837175.3 Physeter macrocephalus | reverse complement strand
CACTCATTCCTTCACTCGCGCACTCATTCATTCATTCACTCATTCCCTTATCCACTCATTCATTCACTCACGCACTCATTCATTCACTCGCACACTCATTCATTCATTCACTCATTCCCTTATCCACTCATTCATTCACTCACGCACTCATTCATTCACTCGCACACTCATTCATTCATTCACTCATTCCCTTATCCACTCATTCATTCACTCACGCACTCATTCATTCACTCGCACACTCATTCATTCATTCACTCATTCCCTTATCCACTCATTCATTCACTCACGCACTCATTCATTCACTCGCACACTCATTCATTCATTCACTCATTCCCTTATCCACTCATTCCTTCACTCGCGCACTCATTCATTCATTCACTCATTCCCTTATCCACTCATTCATTCACTCACGCACTCATTCATTCACTCGCACACTCATTCACTCATTCGCTCATTCCCTTATCCACTCATTCACTCATTCCCTTATCCACTCATTCACTCATTCCCTTATCCACTCATTCATTCACTCACGCACTCATTCTTTCACTCGCACACTCATCCACTCATTCACTCATTCCCTTATCCACTCATTCACTCACTCACGCACTCATTCCTTCACTCGCGCACTCATTCATTCATTCACTCATTCCCTTATCCACTCATTCACTCACTCACGCACTCATTCCTTCACTCGCGCACTCATTCATTCATTCACTCATTCCCTTATCCACTCATTCCTTCACTCGCGCACTCATTCATTCATTCACTCATTCCCTTATCCACTCATTCATTCACTCACGCACTCATTCCTTCACTCGCGCACTCATTCATTCACTCGCGCACTCATTCATTCATTCACTCATTCCCTTATCCACTCATTCATTCACTCATGTACTCATTCACCCACTCATGCACTCATTCATTCATCCACTCATTCACCAGGTAGCATGGGGGTCTCTGTTCTCCACAACAGTCACCAGAGCCACCGCTGATACAGTTTCTGGGATGCAAGAGGCAGCTGGAACGCAGATACTGCAGAGCTGACCATCAGCGCACAGGACACAAGGGCCACGGTGGCCTGGCGGTGGGCTGTCAGCAGACAGGGAGCCATGCAGCCGCGTGCAGCCCGGGCCTAGTGCAGGAAGGCCCGCCTGCCCAGAGACGCCAAGCCCACCACCACGCCCTGCAGCCGGAGGAAGTGTGAGCGCCAGGGCGTGGTGCCCGAGAACATCCCTGACGCGAAAGCCAAAGAGACAATTTGCTAACGGCTCCTTAACTCAGGTTAGGAAAAGGACCCTCGTACCCCCAAGGGCTGCCCACGAGGAGGGGACAGTCCCAGAGCCGGCATCCAGAGCAGGGCCGGGGCGGGCGCTGGTGCCCCGAGCCGGTGACACGCGGCTGCACCGCATCCCCCCCGGTCCCTTGTCTCGTTCTCTCCTCTTCTCACCATCACCCTCTCCCCTAACGTACAGTTTGGACCTTTTTGGTGCGCGGCACAGAAAACAAAGAACAAATAAAACCTCAGATAGTTTTAAAGACAAAACAAAACACGGGACAGAGAGAGATGAGGTTGACGCAGGGAGAGACAGAATTAGAGGGAAGGGTCGGGGGAGCCTGATCTTGGCGTGAACGTTACTTCCGCAGAGAGCTGGTCCCAGACCCCTGATCGGAAGCAGGACCCCCGCCCCTCACAGCTGTCCCCGCATCCGTACAGGGCACATTCATCTGTGCAGTGCTTCTGGTCTCAGTCCCTCCACCAGACCGTAAGCTCCCTGAGGGCCACGTCTGTCTCGACTCCCAGTGCAAAGACCCCCATTGCCTCCTAAGCCCCTGGCACAGAGTGGAAATTCACAAAACAGACGTTTGGGGGTTTTTTTTCTGAATTTGGATCAGTCAATGGACTCTCCCATCCTGTTTTAATGGTAAAACGTTATATGTCAGACCACTCTCCTAGGTTCATAAATGGCCTTTGAAAATATTATTTTCATGGTGTCACAGTGTTCGGTCATGGAGCTATAACTAAATTTACTTTGCCCCTCTCCGGACATTCAGTCCAAGCTCAGCAGGAAGTGGAGGACAGACATCCTCTCGGGTGAGTGTCTGCACTTGTGGTTGAAACAGAGGCCGTTTAGCTCGACGCTCAGACCAGCAACCGCCTGACTTAGAGCACCCGTGCCACAGGCCGCCTCTGTCCCCAGACCACATCCTCCCTGCACCCATGGTCCACGTGTCAGCGGCCTGTGTCCTGGGGAGACACGGATGCCACAGACGGCACAGCAGCAACGCACGGGAGGCCCCAAGATGACTTTTCTAAAGGAACCGTTTCTCCTTCTGCGCGTTTACGCAATGAACCATTGTTTGTATCGTGCCCAGATCTGCGCCCTGTTCCACTGGGGAAAAATGTGAGAGGAAGATCGTCTTTCTTCACCACAGGGTGCCCCCCACTCCCTGAATCCATCCCCCGCTCACACTGAGGTCTCAGCTCCAGGAGGGCGTGGCTCACCAGTGTCAGCAGTCTGGACTTGGAGCTGCTGGAGCTGAGAGAGGCGCCCACCCGTGGGTGCACCTGCCCCGGCAGCAGCACGTCAGACAGAGGTGTGTTCACGTCCCAGCGCTGCCCAGGCCGCTGCAGCTTCCGGAGCCTCGAGGTCCCCACCTGGACGACGGGGCAATGACACCCCTATGTCACAGCATTTTCGTCAGGTCCGTGGGATCAGCCAGGCCCAGAGCTTAACCCAGGCACGTGGCAGGGGCTCAGCGGCCTTCGGCTGTTACATCGCACCCAGCGCCCGGCTCCTCGGCTGGTGCAGACTCAGGGCCCCAGGAAGGTTTCGCGGATCCAGGGACAGACAAACGAACAGGGCATGGACCTGCTCAGTAAGTACGGCAGCTGGCTCCAGTCACCCCACCCAGCCAAGTGCTCTGTCCGCCCGGCTGGCTTCTCCCCACCCAGCTGACAGCGTGTCTGGGGCCCCTGGACACGGTCTGACAGCCCCCGAGCGCCCGGGCTGCCGCGCTGTCAGTCAGATTGATCAGTTTCCAGCCGAGACAGACTTCGAACCGGATGCTCTTCAAACAGGACGCGCCCCTCAGCCTGACGCTCTTGGGCCACCGAGAGGCTGAAGGTTTTACGAAGGTCAGGGAGAGAAGGAGCCAGGGCCACCCGGCCCCGGCCCCGACTGCTGGTCCGGTTTTGGGCGGGGGGATGGGCAGTGAGAGGGCCCGGGCGGGAGGAGAGGTTTTGTGTCCGGGGAGCCTCATGTCCGCTCCTAGCACATCAGGCCTCCTTCTGGACGCGGCCCCCCCGTGCCGCCAGTGAGGGAAAGGCACCTCTGAGCCCGGCACCGTGCGCAGGAGAGTGGCAGCAGCCACGTGATGCTCTAGCGACCAAGGAGGTGACAAAAAGGCCTTAGACGCACAACAACATCACGTGACACTGTCATCGGAGGCAAAGGAGCATGGAGACCGGGAGGGAAGGCTCTGCAGGCCGTGGGCCCAGTGCCCTGGTGCCACTCACTGGCTGTCCCTGGCAAGTTGACAGCAGCCCTGGGCCTCTGCTTCCTCATCAGCAAAACGGGACTAATTGCGTAGCCTCTCAGGGAGGGCCGCAGGGATGGAACGAGAAAGCGCATGCAGAACGAGGCCTGGCGCACAGCCCGGGCACCGTACGTTCTCCACTCAGCTCTGCGGCGACGGTGGCCGTGACAACGGAGGTGATGGCGGCGGAGGAAGTGCGGACCGTGGGGGAGGTGGCGGTAGAAGCCACTGTCAGGGACACACTGTTCAACGTCTGGGCTTCTGTGTCACACAGGGAAGAGCCACTCGGCCGCCTGCCCGGCGTCGGGGCTGAGAGCTGCCCCAGGAGGCCTGGGGACAACGCGGATAATCTGCTTCTCGTCGTGTCCCTGTAGACCCCCTGGCTGCGGGGACAGAGGGGAGGAGAGGGTCCCAGGGCAGCTCGCGTGCACAGTCAGACTCTGTCGCCGGGCAAGGGACGCGGGCACGCGGGCGTCCCACAGCACGGAGTCTCCACACGTGATACGGAGGCCGTTTTTCCATGCTTCGAGGAGCAGGACCACCTCGGTCACGGGTGCCCCAGGGCACCAGCGCCTCTTACCACCTGAGAGGCTTGTCCACCATTCGCCATTCTCCTCGCCAAGGGTCCCCCCGCTTCGGGATCAGGTGACAATATGGGCTGAGCAAGGCCTGGCTCCCTCTCACACAAAGATCTCACTCCTGAGCTACCAGCGGGACGGCGGGTGTGGGCTCTGACCTCCAGGACCCCGCGCTCGGCCAACCAGCCTTCCGCTCGGGCCCCCAGGGACCTGGCTCGGGCATCGGCCAAGCGGCCTAGCTGGAGGAGGTGCCCTGAAACAGAGCAAAACCAAACACGCCTCAACCCCAGGGCCTTAACCTCGGCAACAAGGCATCCAGACCAATGCCCTCGCAGCTGGAACACCTTATGGGCCGCCTGTCTTGAATGCGGCAAGAAAAGTAGCAAAACGGCCCAAATCTGGTGGGCTCCAAGTTCAAAACTCCAGAAGCTTTGGCCCCGTGAGGGACGCAGTTCGCTCTCTGGTTCTGAGCACTTGGTTCCCGGTCAGGCAAGAAAACCAAAGGAGGAAGAGGAGGAACGCGTGTTCCGAGCGCTCCACTTTGCAGAATGCCTTCCACGTCGGCCGCCCCCAGTGCCCGGCAGGCAGCACACGGGTCTGACGCAGGAGGGCACCGAGGCGGCGGAGGCCCCCGCGGTGGGTGGCGCTTACAGCCTGCTTCTCCGCGCTGGGGATGTGGCTTCCCTCCCAAGTAACGAGCTGCTACAAGTCGCGTCTCGTATATACAGCTTGTGCCTCCAGGCCACCTAACGTCCCAAAGCCAGAGACGCCACGTGTTCTAAGCCACGAGGCTGAGCGCACGTTTATCCCCTGGCCCCCATCTCTGCCCGGGACCGGATCCAGAGAGGAAAAGGAGGGCAGCGAGAGACACACGGCACGGCCGTGGCGAGGCCGGCTTCCGGTTCCCTAGACGTGGGATTTTTCCTGCCGTGGAGCCCGTGTCCTACTTTTCTCTTCTTACATTCCTCCTCTGAGGCATCGAGTCCTAGCCCTCCCACAAGGCAGACTCGTTCGGGTCCCTCCGCTATGGAAATGCACTCAGTCCTAACAGCAACGGAGGGGCCGCGGGCGGGCGGACTCCATCCAGATGGTGAATTTCCTCTTCCAGCCAGAGGCCCTTGGAGGTTACTCAACACCGAGCAGCAACTCCTGCAGATTCAAGCCTAGCTCCAGGCAGAGATGAGCCACAAAAGGGGGATGGGGAGTAAGGTGGGGTGTGGTCAGGCGCAAGAAGAGACGGGTGAAAGCAGGGAGGACGGCACTCACGGGGCATCGGTGGACCAGCCAATACGCCTTCTCCTGGCAATCCAGTGCGTACCTGTCCGCTTTATTCCTTTCCTTTCCAGCCCTGAAAAGCCAAAAGCCACGTTAGAGGCCACTAAGGTTTTGCATCTTTTGCTCACCGATGGACCCCCTTCCTGCCGGACCCCATTCCGGACCACTCTCCCAATCTGCCCAGGTAATCCGTGCTTTTGCCATAATGAGGATAATGAAAGTAGCGAACATTAATATCATACTTCTGTGCTAAATACTTTCATACGTATTAACTCGAATCCTCCCAGGGAGCGATTCTCAGTTCGCAGCTCAGGGGCCGAAGCGAAGACAGGCTGACCGTTCCCCTGAGGGTCATGCTGTCACCAGGGGGCAGAGGCGGGACCTGCACCAGGAATCTGGTCCGAGGGCCCAGCTCCCCCCCGAGAGCACCCGTGTGTGATGCGATCGGGCCGCCACGACCAGCCCGAGGATCAACCATCTCCACCAGCGACCCCACTGGAGTGAGCGCGGATGACATTCTGGGCCCACCTGGCTTCCGGCTCCTTCCCTGCTCTGACAAACAACATAACCAACACCTGAGTCAGGAGGCAACGGCCACGTCAGAGGCTGGGACGGGGAAAACGCGGGCCCCGGGGACTTCTGGTTTCTCTCCGTCAGTTCCACTCTGTCGCTTCAAAGAGTTCGCACCAAGTCAGGGTTTCTCTGAGCCCAGCTGATTACTGTGAAAGGTTATTCATGCTTTTCCTCTCATCTCTCAGTCTCCCTCTTTGCCGTCACAGGCAGGAAATGACAGGGCTGAGGTAGTGCTGATTATCGTACCCCATCCAGTGCCATTGCCACGGCGACCTGCGCTCCGCTCCGTGACGCTTGTCTGCCTAGGCAACGCAGAATGACGCACACGCCCTCCTCGAGACAGAGTCGGCGGACGTACGTGCCAGCTCATGTACTGTGAATAACATAAGAGCCAGAGAGCCAGGCGGGTGGAGAGTGCCCTTCCAGTGGGGTGTTTTGCGACCTCCTCTGGAAATTAACTATAAACGCTGTCACTCCAACTTCCCCCTTGCCGACTGAAATGGATTTTCTACCGGGTTAACTACCCCGTGTCCTCAGGAAGATGGGCTGCAGATGGCCTGAGGCACTGTGGACTTTCCATAATGCCGGACCACCTCGGCAATAGAGTTGATCGCTAATTTACTGCAACGCCCTTTCTGGCTTTGCTCTCGTGCTCTGGTGTGACAGAGGTTATTGGAGGAGAGAGGTGATGAACGGCGTTCAAGGGAACCAGTAAATAAAGAATTCTCTTCGCTTGTCACGTTGTGATCATTATAGCAACAGGATCCCTTAGTCCATGACACTTTGATTCAATCATGTATTTACTGATCTCCACTATGTTCCAAACACTGGGAGAATTCGGGTGAACCAAATAGACTGTAATGGACTGAACGTTTGCGTCCCCCCAAAACTCATACGTCGAAGCCCTAACTCCCAGTGCGACAGTACCTGGAGATGGGGCCTTTACGAAGGAATTAGGGTTTAGAAGTAATTCGATGAGGTCATGAGAGTGGGGCCCTTATAACAGGATTAGTGCCCTGGTAGTAGGAGATACCAGAAGAGTCTCTCTGTCTCTCTGTCTGTCCATCTCTCTCCCCCACGTGAGAGCACAACAAAAAGGCAGCTGTCTGCAAGCTGAGAAGAGAGTCCTCATCAGAAACCACACCCTGCCAGAACCTTGATCTTGAACTTCCCCAGCTCCAGACCGGTGAGAAAATAAAAGTCTGTTGTTTAAGACACCCAGTCTATGATACTCTGATACGGCAGCCTGAGCCGACTGACACACAGACATGTTTCTGCCCTTCCTTGAGCACCTTCAGGTCTAAACATTCCACAAATAGTCAAGAAGTAAATATAAAATTACAAATTGTGTCGTGAGCTGTGAGGACACATTCAGTGTACTATAGTGCAGAATCAGGGATGGCCAGTGTGGCACTTTTTAAATAGTATGTCTACAGTCCTGTGACCCTCCTTCCATTGCCAGGTGGGTCTGTGTCCTCCCCCACTGAGACCAGGTGGGGTTTGTGGCTGTGTTGACCAACAGAGTATATCACAAATGGCACTGTGTGATTTCTGAGGCTGGGCCATCGAAGGTGGGGCAGCTGCCACCCTCCTCAGTGAAGTATTTGCCCCTGGGGCTTCCAACCACCTGTAGGCAGTGTTATATGCCTGGTGCTGTGAGGAAGCCCAAGGCAGACCTTCCAGCCCTCTGGCTGCAAGCACTTGAGAGGCTCTGATCCACAACTGCCCAGCCCAGCCGTCCCAAACGCCAGACCCACAGAACCCTTGAGAGATAATAAAATACTGTTGCCACTCTGAGCCATGGAGTTTCAGGATGATTGTGTGCAGAGTAACAGCTAATCGGAAAAGCTTCTTTGCCTGGGATTGATATACACACACTACCGTATATAAACTAGATAACTAATAAAGCCCTACTGTACAGCACAGAGAACTCTGCTCAGTACTCTGTAATGACCTGAGGGGGGAAAGAACCTAAAAAAGAGTGTATATATGTCTAGGTCTAACTGATTCACTTTGCTGTACACCTGAAACTAACAAAACATTGTAAACCAACTACACCCCAATAAAAATTAGACAAACAAAAAAAGAAATAAAAGCTTCTTTGAGCACATGACATTTGAACTGAGGGTTCTCTCTCGAAAGGGTGGGATGGGATCCTGTTTGTGTTTCAAAACTGGGGGCATATGGGAGCAGAGGATGCTGCCATGGTCCAGCTGACAGTGAGGGTGGCTCCAGGGTGACGGAAGCAGACAGAAGTGGACAGGCGTGGCAGAAGGGATTCTGCCAGCAGTACCAGCGGGACTGGATGTCTGAACACAGGACACGGGTCGGGGAGAGGTGAACGGGGGTTCGTTGTACTGATACGCGTAACGCTGAAGGGAGAGAAGGCTTGGGGAGCGAGGGGAAAACATTCAAGTATGGACAAAGTCAGGCTGAGGTGTGATGTCAACGTGAGATGTTGAGTTTATAGCTGAGATGCTGAGTCTGGGAATCAGGAGAGAGGTCTGCGTGCAGAGACTCAGGGGAACGAAATGGCTGTCCCATAAGCCAGACTACACGGCCAACCTGATTTTGTGGTGAGATCTTGTATTAGTTAGGCTTCTCCAGAGAGACAGAAGCAGCAGGAGAATAAATAGAGACAGAGACAGAATTTATTTATTTCAAGGAATTCGCTCACACAACTGAGGAGGCTAGCAAGTCCAAAGTCTGCAGGACACGCCAGCAGGCTGGAGGACTAGGGAAGAGCTGATGTCCAAGCCCGTCCAAGAGCTCAAGTCCAAGCCCGTCTAGAGGCAGAATTGCTTCTTCCTCTGGGAACCTCAGTCTTGTAATGCTTTCAACTGTTTGGATGAGGCTTTCCTTAAAGTCTGTTGATTCAATCCTAATCTCATCTAAAAAACACCTTCACAGTGACATCTGAGATGGGTATTGGACCAACTCTCTAGGCACTGTGGCCCAGCCAAGCGGACACATAAAATTAACCATCACAGATCCTAAACCTGAAATCTGAGGCAGGCTTTGAGTGAAGCAACAGAATCAGTGGGGAAAAGCCAGCATCTCAGGAGGAGAGTGGCTTTCAGGAAGTGCTCAGCCCTAGGCGTCTAGAAGCGAATGGCCAAGGGGCTGCCCCCTGATGCGGGCAGCTCAGAGCTTTACCCAGGCTGAGGCCAAGGCCTGAGTGGTGGGGCTTGCGGGGGCCACTGGGGGTACCTCTGTGCTGCAAGGCAGCTCGGGGGTCCACAGTCCTCTGGGTCATGGGCTCATCCTGCCTGGAGCAGAGAGGCAGAGGAAGATGGAGAGGGGTCAGGGGTGGGGCGGGGGCACAGCCCCGTCAACTCTGTGTCCCTGGGGCCCGGCCCAGTGCTGGAACCCAGTAGGCACTAAAACCCACCCACTGAGTGGGAGTAACACTATAGGCCAGGCTGGACCACGACCGCACCAAGTGACCTTGGCCAAGTATTCTGACCCCTCTCAGCCTCTGTTTCCCCAGTTGCAGACGTGAGGGGAGGCAAGAATTACGGCTCCAGGCATGTCCTCTCCCCAGCGTGGGATGAGACAGTGCGCGGAACCCACCCAGTGGAGCGTCACACACAAATGCACGTGACAAAAGATCAGCAAACTGCCCCCCCGCTGGTCTGTCTCAAAAACACCCAGGCAGGGGCTTCCCTGGTGGCGCAGCGGTGGAGAGTCGCCACGGCCGCTGAGCCTGCACATCCGGAGCCTGTATTCTGCAACGGGAGAGGCCACAGCGGTGAGAGGCCCACGTACAGCAAAAAAAAAACAAAAAAAAAAACACCCACGCAGAGGCGTGTTCATGGTGAAAGGGCAAAGCCAGCTCTCCCCATAATGCCCCTCCGCGTGAATTAAGGCCTGAGAACAAATTTCCCCCACGTGAGCAATAAAGCCATTCTGCCTTTCGGATTTCTGTTTTCCCCGGATGGCACTCCTGCATAACAGTGCTCACCACTTGGTATGGTTAATTTTATGGGCCCAGGGGTGCCCGGGTGATTGGCCAACATTATTCTGGGGGTGTCTGTGAGGATGTCTTCGGATGAGGGTGCTTTTAGTTGAAGACCTGAATAGAACAAAAAGGTCGATCCTGCTGCAAATAAGAGGAAGTGCCTCCTGCCTGGTGGCCTCGAGCGGGGACATGGGTCTCTTCCTGCCTTCAGTCTCCAGCTGAAACATCAGCTCTCCTGCGGGTCCAGCTGGCCGACTGCAGGTACTGGGATGTCTCAGCCTCCATAACTGTGTGACCTAATTCCTTGTAATAAATCTCAATCTCAATCTCTCTACTCTCTCTCCCCCCTCCTTCCCCTGCCCCACCTCTTCTCTAGCTAGATCGATACACAGAGATTCTGTTTCTCTGGAGAACCTTGACTCACCCACCACTACTCTGCTTCCAGGGCTGCTTCAGGAGGACGGGGTCTCCACCATCCAGCCCAACCATGTGCCAGCCACTCTAGACCTCCCGGGGTCTGGACCTGCCAGGGTGAGTGAGGCCGGGCCGGCTGGACTCCCTGTTCTGGTGATCACTGGTATTGGCCCCCAGATATTCCGGACTCTCCTGCATCTCAGACACACACGAGGACTGCACACCCCGTGCACCCTCCTTTGAGGCAGGCATAACCACACGAGCTGCCTTGGCTGGTGAACTGTGAGCAGAAGTGACGTGAGTCCTGGAGTGGCTGCAAGCATGTCAGGGCCCCAGCTGACCCACGGTGGACACGTGACACGAGCAAGAAATGAGCCTTGTGGTTCCATGCCTCTGAGTGCTGGGTGACGTTTGTTACGACGGCCTAACCTCGTCCTGACTGATACACGCTCCCCAACACGTACAGCTGGCCCTCACAGACAAGGCAGGGCCCCCAGGGGGAACTTCAGGTCCAGTTTTGAACCGGCAAATGAGGGCGAGAGCAGAGAGCGGGCTCTAACGGGTGACTCTGATGACAGCTCTCCCACGTTTAAGATCCTCCTATGGCTCCCCACGGCCCTGAGCACAAAACCTTCTCCCGATCTGCTCCTGCCAACACATCCAGCCTCACTTCCGCCAGTTTGGGGCTTTGCACTCTCTGTGCCAGCTCCAAGGGACGGCATCAGGCGGGCACTCCCATGCCCCCAGACTCTGGTTGTCTGCCTAGAGCACCCTCCCTCCCACCTCTCCTCTCCTCTCCTCTCCATCCACCACCACCATCCCTCACCTGGATACACCCTCTGCAGCCTGCAGACCCAATGTTGTTTCTGCAGTTCCTTCTCCAAACCCCGACGTGTGGCTCTCAACTCATTGAGGCATCATGGCCTGTCTGCTCGTCTGCCGGGCTCCCTAGACGAGGCCTCTACCTTCCCTATGCCTCACCCACTGTTTAACACATAGACACCCAATAAAAGTTTATTTTACTAAAAACAAACAAAGAAGGAAGGGAGGAGGAAAGACAACCAGGGGACCAGCAAGATCTTGGACTCACCGGTGCTGCTCTTGGGCCTGCATGATGACAAATTCCCATTTGTAGTTAATTTTTCTGTTCAAGAAATTATAATTTTCCTAGAGGAGGAAAACAAAATGAGAACACTGAGCCCCACGGCCTACGCTGTGTGCGGAGGGCAGGAAGCCTTAAGTCAACAACGAGACCCAGCCAAACGATCTCCCAGGCCAGGGGTGCAAAGGCAGTCATTCAAAGGGTAGCACCGAATTCTCGACAAGCCTTCACAACAGAAGCCACAAGTTGGCTTGGATTTTTTTTGAATAAATGTATCCCAAATCTGATAAGGAAGAGGGGGGTAGTGCGGAGGAGAATATGGGAACTTAATACTCAACAACAGAGCACAGCAGATCCACAAAGCTAAGCCCTAACGCTGGTGTGATGCTGGCTTTCTGAAAACATGTTTGTAAAGAGCAAAAAAACAGCAAGATGGTTGCTGTCTGCCCAGAAATCTAGGTCTTTGGAGGGTTAGGGTGTGTCCTTTGAGAAATATGACTCATCCTGCCTAGAACAAAAGTCTGCACTCTTGTTTTCCCATCTCAAACTCAAGTTCAAATTTGTCCATCCTGTAATATGCATTATCACACATATTAATTAAGTCCTATTATTTGGGGACAGCAAAAGGAAAGTGGTAGCTACTGTGTGCTCAGTAGTTACTGAGGCCAGGGCTTAAGTTACAGCAGGAGAAACTGAACCTCAACATGGAGGAGAATTTACTTCAGCCGGCTGCTTCTAAATATATGGATGGATGAGGGATGGATGAGGCATGGATGGAAGGATGGATGGATGAGGCATGGATGGATGGATGGATGATGAGGGTACATATGAATCGATTAATGGGGGGAACAGGGGAAAACAGCTCAAGACTATATCCCACTCAATTATAAGAACCTATACTTGAAAGCATCTCTATACCTTTTCATATTCTTCTAAAATCCCTTTCTTCTTGATATTTCTCTTGGCCAGATAGATGGCTGGAAAAGAAAACAATGACATTTTCCATCATCAGCATATTTCAAAACCCCTCCATGCGTGAGACTGTTGTGCTCAGCTTAGTGAAGAGAACACTCAGCAGACCCAGTCCCTCCCCTGGGAATCACTCCGAACACAGAAGAGAACTGACATAAAGGTCGTGAGGACAGAAAGACAAATGTCACCAAAATGCAGCGAGTAAATAAGCAGCACGCTAAGCCCTCCCCAGGGCACAGGAGGAGGGGCGGAGTCTTACCATAGTCTGTGTCTTCAGCCGGCCACTGCTGGGTGGGCCAGAAATACGGTGTCTACGAGAGAAACCAGGCAACCAGGCTTACACACTGGGCTGTGAACCCCTGGCCCCCAGCCCTCTAGCGTAAAACACAAAGCTGCCTTAGCCCCCTCCACTGTTTCTAAAGATCTGTGAGGATGTGAAGCCAACCAATTATCTTTTCAGATGACACTAACCCCCTGTTAACACCCAAGGTCAAGGCCAAGGCTCACCTGAAATTGATAGAGGCTGCCGTCAGGCTTGAGAACGAGGTTCTTGGGGTCTTGCAGGGGATAAATGTAGCCGTACTTGACAATAAAGTTGCCCAAGTTCTGCGCCTCTGGGGAGAAGCGGTTGAGACAAGGAAGTTAAGAGCGGGGGCCAAGGGCAGAAGTTCACGGCCCCGCCCCCGCACAGCACCCCAAACTCAGGGCAGGTACCCCCATCCTAACAGCACTTCAGCCAAGAAGTGGGGACAGTGGTTCCTGAACTTAGTTGTGGACAGGTATCAGCTGGGTAGCCAAGGCTAAAAGGAGGGTCCCCTAGCCCAACCCCCGAATGACAACTCGGTAAGTCTGGAGGGGAGTCAGTGACCCCTTTGCTGGCGGTGCCACAGGTCATCCACCGCAGGCGTTCGGGGTGACAGGTGGGGAGATCCTGGGGGAGCATCGCTGGGCCCTTTGGGTCTGGAGAAGTCCAGAGGAGCGGGGACAGAACGTCTCTCCTTGACCAACAGACACCTCTTCATCCCGAGAGGGGCAGGAAGGTGAGGCTGTGTTTATGGTCACCTTCTACCCCAAGCTCAGCTCTGTCTGCACCCTGGGTCCAGATCCCCGGCTCCTCCCCACCTCCCTTCAACTCCCACCCCCCTGCAGTCTGCTCAGAAACACAGTCTTGGTTCTGGATTTGCAGCGATGAAAGGAAAACTGTCCTGGTTCATTCTCAGAGGCACCAATGAGAGCAGGTGTCTTTCTACCATCAAGAGAGAATCCCAGCCCTCCCATCCTGCAGGCCCAAGGACCCAGCCCACATCCTATTCCACAGCTCAGCCTCCCAGCAGCGGGGAGGCTTCCTCCCCACCCTCCCTCCTCATATCTCCCTCCCTCTACCAGAGACCAGACCCTCGTTGTATCAACAGCCTTTTCGCTAGTGGCAAGTCAGGCCCCCGGGTCTTTCTGTTCCAATCCATCCTTCAGACTGCTGGCTAACATCCCAGCCTAAATCTGATTACTGTACACACCGCCACGCTGCAAAACCCTCCACGGGTTACACTGCCTCTCTCCCAGATAAAATTTGGAATCCAAGAATGTACCAGGTGCACCCCACCCGTCCACTGCCCTCCACACCCAGCTGAAGTCACTACCCCCCATTTCCCCGGTTACCGCTCCATTCCTCGTTCATTCCGTGTTTACATCTTTGCTAATTTCCCCACTGGGAGGACAGACCCTCTGAGCTTCCCTCCAGGAGTCACAGCCATCACTTGTTTCGGGACCAAGGGTACATATGCATCACCCCCTCCAGGAAGTCTTTCTTGATGACCCATGAAGTTCTCATCTCTCCAATTAAAATGTCAATCTCCCAGAGACGCGGGCTGAGCCCCCGTTTAGCTTCTACCCTCCAGAGATGCCCCCAGGGTGACGCGCATACAGCAGCCCTTGGTCTCGGAGGAAAAGACGAGCTCTCACCCAGACTGGAGACCCACAGCCGCTGGCTGATCCACTGGAGAACATCACTCCCTGCAAAGCAGAAGCATTTGGCCACCGTCAGAGCCTCCCCGACCTCCACGCCCTCCTCCACACGGTTGCCCAACTGGCCTCCTCCCTGTTCAGCCGTGATCTCGTCCTTCTTGTGTTCAAAACCTTCAGGGATGCCTCTCCCCCCTCCCCCCAACCAAGTTCAGTCCGAACCCTGCAGCCCATAATTCAGGGCCGTCCATGATCCGACTCCGGCCAGATTTCCAGCCTAACGTCCCTTACACGCTTCAGGCTTCACTGCTCTTGTGATTCTTATTCTCTTTCCTTACAATAATTGGTGCCTGGATTGTCATTCACCGAGTAGGAAGTAAACAGACTAAGACAAACAGACTAACAATGGAAAAAAAAGAAAAAAACAGACCCAACGCAAGCTGTCAGTGGAACTCTGGATGGAGCCCGGACCCAGGGGAGTAAATCAGAGCCAGGGATGGGAGGGGAAAGGGGTGAGCCAAGGGCAGGGCTGGTTCTCCCACACCCCCAAGTTCCCAGGCAGAACTCTGCGGGGTCAGAGAATTCTAAATCCAAACCTGGCTTTCCAGGTCGTTGTAAAGACGCTTTTGTCAAAGCAGGAAGATGAGACACTTTTTTAGGAACACTTTGTGGGTTGATTTACAACTTCAGACCATGGAATGCGGGCTCTGTGTGCCCTCTCGCCCTGGGCCCTGCGAGGCCGAGGGGCTGGCCTGGGAACATCGCAGACTGCAGGCCGGCGTGGAAGAAATCCGGGGAGGCACACGGGGACAAGATCAGGAGGGAATGTGCACCCTCCCGCCCCCAACAAGTGTTCAGATTGATCTAAGGGCCAAGGCAAGCCGGGTCCCAGCAAGTCCAGAGCTGATGCAGGACCCCAGGGAAGCCGTGACCTCCTCCTCGGCCCGGCCCTCTGGCCCCACCGGCAGAACACGCTCCTCGTACGAGGCGGGTGGGATCATCTTGGGAGAAAGATGCACCCCAACTCCGACGTCATCTTGCAAATGCCAACAACCATATTTTCCAGCCACCCCGGCCTGCTTTCCAGAGGCCGAGCTGGGTCCCCTGCCTGCGTGGAAACCGGCCCACGAAACACACCAAGGAGGATGGTCAGGGTCTGAGACCCCGTCGCCTGTGTCCTTGTAGCTGGACCGTTGCAAAGGATACTTCCTGGCTCGCTTGGGGGTGGCGAAGGGGCGTTTCTTCTGACGCCCGCGGAGGGGTGGGATGGCTTAGGGCCCTGCCCGGCTCTCGGGGCTGAGGGAGCCGCCCGCAGTGTGGCTGAGGATGGACCCCCTGTACCTGCCCTTCCTGCGCACGCCCTGGGCCACAGATATCCACCTGTCCGCTCTCCACGCCCACGTGCCCACCGCCACGGCTCTCAGAGGCTCCCCCGTGGCTCCTGGCTTTAGTCAGCGCTTTGCTTATTCAAAAGCAAAATTCTTCACCTAAACCCCTACTTAAAAATCCCAGGACTGGGTGTTTGAGACTTTCCAACCCCAAGTCTCTACACGGTGGTGTGCAGACCAGGAAAGAGAGCCCCCGGCGGAGAGCAGACAGGTTAGCGCTCCCCACCCAGGGGCTGAAGCTTTTCTCATCCACCCGACCGCTTCCTGAAACAGACCGAATGAGATTACGGGGGCCCCGGTGTGTCCACCACGTGATCTGTGCTGACAGCACCTCAGGCTGCTCAGGGCCCACGTCGGCCACCGTCGGCCCCTTAAGTCCGGAGTCACCTGCCCTCTGAGGAGTCGGGTGGCACTGGTCCAGTTTGCTTTGACCAGTGCCGATACCGCAGGACAGGGCTCCTCCTGGCTTCCGACTGCAGCTGGCATTCACCCGAGTAGGAGGAACAAGGCAGAGAACGTGGCTGGGGGGGCAGCCCCCCACCACATCCAGGAAACCGGGGGCCCCATGTGCCAGGAAGGAAAGCAGCTTGCAAACCCGGACGGGGGATGACAGCACGGACGCTGGGGCCGTGTAGCTGGGCTCAAGCCCGCGCTCAGCCCTAGATGCGTTTAGTGACCTGGGGGCAAGATGCTGGAACTCTGCGTCTCTGTGTCCCCGGCTGCAAGAAAGGGCTGGGGGGGTCACATCTCTCCCTACGCCCATCGTGGGTGACACAGTGCGGGACACCGCCAGCTACGGGCCCCGGGGAGCGTCACTGAGCGCCGGCCACGTGCACACTAGAGCCTTGTCTGGTTCCTGCAGGCACCCCCTGGGGCAGGGATCACTACTTCTGCTTTGTCAAATGAGGAAATGGAGACTAGGGCTACACGGCAAAACAAAAAAAAAGAAAGAAAGAAAAGGCACCCAGCGGATTCAATCCCAGGGTGCCTGACTCAACGTCCAGCGCCCTTTGGACAGTTCGAGACCAGGACTGATTCATGCACTCGATAAACTTTTATTAAACTTCCACCCTGACCCCCAGCTGCACTAAGCGCAGGGGTTACTCAGATGAGCTAGACGAGATCTCTCCCCTCGAGGGTTGCCCAATCCAGTGGAGAATTCAACCAGAATTCATGACGACCAGGAGCCCAGAGGGGGTGGGGTCAGGGGCCAGAGACAGCCTGCCAAGTCTTGGGGCGCCCAGGCTCCTCTGGGTCCTAGTCTTTCCCAAGTCTAGACCACTGGAGTTTTCTTTTCTTCTGTGAGCTAGCCTGTCGCATATGCCAATGCCTTCCTCCACTGCTCCCAGCAGCCAGAGCTGGCCTTCTGTCGTTCACACTCAGGGAACCCAGGAGACGCTGTGCTGGCTGGGACACGCCTCCTTCCGGCCGGCTTGCCTCTACAGAGACCCCAGCACCTTGAGTGACAAATACTCAGGTCACGGATGGGGTCAAGAGCGAGGGCTCACAGGGGACTCAGCACAGCGGCGAGTCCCAGCCACGTGCTCTGAGAAGCTGCGCCCCTCCACCAACAACACGGCTCGGTGGGAAAGGGACTCTTGACTGCAAAACCAAAATCACAAAACAAACGCAACGCACGGATCAAAATGCATTCTTATTTGGGGGTCCAGCCCCTTCTGCTGATATGCTGAAATGACGCCCTCTATCCCACCCCAGACAAAGGAGACTAAGGTGCCCTGCCCTTGGGGGAGTCAAGAAGGGTCTGAATGTGAATGACAAGACAGGGAAGGATGGAGAAAACAAAGGCCAATTCTTTTTTTTTTTTTTTTTTTTTTTTTTTTTGCCAAATAGTATTTTTTCTGCTACTTGATTTTATTAAAACAAATCAAACAAGACAATCAAATAAAAAACAACAGTAAAGGTTTTCAGAATGACCTCCTGGGGAGGAGGAATGGCTTCACGGGGTGACCTACTGGCTTGTTTTCTCTTTCTTTCTGACTCCGCCCAGAAGGCGCCCGTGGCGCATGAATCGGCCAGTAAGCAGTAAGTATAATCGGCTCTGTGGGCCGCGTTACGGTCTCTGCACAGCTACTTAAATCTGCCATTGCAGAGTAAAAGCAGCCACAGACAACGCATAAATGAGGACGTGTATCTGTTCCAATAAAACTTTATTCACAGATACAGAACAGGGGGCGCATCTGGCCCACGAGCCATAGTCTGCCAACCTCTGTGCACGGTCTGTTCC
Source organism: Physeter macrocephalus (assembly GCF_002837175.3). Classification (NCBI taxonomy): domain Eukaryota; kingdom Metazoa; phylum Chordata; class Mammalia; order Artiodactyla; family Physeteridae; genus Physeter; species Physeter macrocephalus. The sequence continues at coordinate 131,539,814 of NC_041227.1, read as the reverse complement.
AGGCCAAGACCAAGTCACAAGATACGTTACCCGTCATGGCGTGAGGGGCGCTGACGGCCGTGACCTTCTGGCTCTGCACCCTGACCCCCATCTCTGGGTCCTGCATGTCCTTGACGAGGGCTTCGATCTGCAAAACAGAACCGCCAAAGCTGGCTAAGCAGAACCATCTCGAAGGCTGAGTGAGGCCCTTCTGGCAGCACCGAGGGAGCAAGCGATGCAAAGAGGAACACGGGGCCCTTGGAACCAGGAGCCCACCGCCTAGACGGACGGCGCGCAGCTGTCGGGCGCCGGAACCAAACGCGCGCGTCAGAGGCACAGTCGCCTGCCCAGGCGTGAGAGCTCGGACGGATTCTCTCTGACGAGGAGATGCTGCAGAGGCTTTTAGGAGAAGGTGGCACTTGGCAAAAACAGGGTTTTGTTGGATAGAAAGTGAGAGAGCTACAAGGCACGGGAGAAGGACAGCGCCCAGGGTGGGAGCGGGACGGGGGGAGGGGAGGGGCCGGGTCTCAGGGGGCCTCGGATGCCCCCCCCACACACACACACAGAGGGTGGGCTCTGTCCCAGCAGCTCTGGCTGGGGAGCGGGGTCATCGGGCCCGTGTCTGGAAACGTGGCCCACACCTGAGAAAGGAGCTGCGAAGCACGAAGAAACCCGCCCCAACAGAGAAAAGCAGGGGCCTGTTCGACACTATTGCGATCGTCCGGGCACAGGATGATGGGGCTTCCACCCCTTCCACTTCCGCCCCTTGGTGTGTCCTCAGCAGGGCAGCCCGTGCGAGACTTTCAATTATTTTAGGCTGTATCTCTCCTCCGCTTGAAACCCCGCAAGGGCCATTCCACTCAGTCAGTGGCCGAGTTCTCCTCCTGGTCTACATGGCTGATCACTTCCCCCCTGACTCTCCCCGCAACAGGCTCAGGAGCCACGCCCAGCTGCATCCTACTTCGTGCTGCAACCTCGAACTCCCCCCCGGCGTTCCTAGAGCACTCACCTTCCGTCGTATGAAATAGTCTACCTGCTGATCGTAACGTTTGCCATGTGTCCCCCTCCCTCCTAGAAAGTAAGGTCTTCAAGAGCAAATCTTTTTTTTTTCAAATTTTTTGGCCACGCTGCACAGCATGTGAGTTCTTAGTTCCCCGACCAGGGATCAAACCCGCGTCCCCTGCAGCGGAAGCACAGAATCTTGACCACTGGACCGCCAGGGAAGTCCCGAGGGCAAATCTTGTCTGTTGCTGTTTGCCGCTGTATTCTGACTGCCTGGAACAGCGCCCAGCACGTGGACAGTACCCAGTAAACAGCCGGCACATGAATGAATAAATAAATAAAGGCAGGGGCAGAGAAGATGATAAGAAGCCATGGCTTTTAGAGCCCTCGTTCTGACTCTAATTACCTAGAATTAACTGTACATGCAAGTGACTGACTGGTTCAGTAAGGGTGGCAAAGAATAACGGCCAAGTTTATAACTTATACGATCGGAGTTGCCAGTTACCAAAATAGAAATTTCAAAAGGAGGAGCGCTTCGAGAGAGCAAACACTTGTGCTCTCGGCATGCCGACTGCAAAGGGCTGCCGAGATAGCCACAACATCCGGAAGGTGATTGGAAACGAATGTCCCAACTTCAAAGGGCACGACGGTCAGAGGTATGAACTCGACCCACGAACGTCGACGAGAGAGTTGACACCAGAGAGAATCCATGAACCATCGGAGGAAGCTGGAACTGCAGGAAGACACCCACAAGGACAGCCGTGATTGTCTTTAGAGTATTTGTTTAACACTGATGAATACAAAACATTTTTCCACTTGAAAAAATTAATAGGAGTGAAATTAACTGAAGGATATTTTAAAACAAACTGGGTGGGTTGGCACAATTGAAAAAAGACACCCAAGCGCCTCTCTGGTCAACGCTGAGGACAGGCATCGATCGACAAAGCCTCACACGCAGACGCTTCAAAGTTCACGCTCCTCCAGGAAACTCCTCGCGAGGGGGAAACCGTGCACACCCCCAGCCCCCCAGGTGCTTGCAAATGATCAGTCCGTCTTTCAACAACCAGGCAGCCATGGTGGACTCAGGGAACCAAAGATAAAGAGATCTGGTCCCTGAGCTTAAGGAGTTCGCCGTCTAGTGCGAGGATATTACAGGACGACACGGGAAGCACAGTGGCCAGGGCGAGGCCACGGCGTCCTGACAGCACACCTGGGCCAGCCAGGAGGTGGCCGGGAGGGGCCCTCCCGGAGTGGTCATAAAAAGACGAATAGGAATCAGGAGGCGGAAAGGGCAAAGGATGGCAGGCGAGGACCCTGAGGCTCAGGGAGCAGCAAAAGCAGAAACACAGAATACGAACGAGTAAGTGGAAACAAAGACCTCTCCTGTCCTCCTCCGGCTGGAAGCCCTCTCCTGAGGCCAGGGCAGCTGCGCACGGCTGGGCAGATGCTCATGGGGGGTCGCCCCTCAAACCCAACCTGTCCACGTCCCAACCACGACCCAAAGCAAAACGGCTCACTGAGCCACTGCTTCCCCCAGGTTAACTAGCTTGGTTCCACGATCCGGATTCTCCTGCTGCTTTATAAAATAACTCGTCCTCACACTGTACAGCCCTTTACAATTTCCAAAGTCCTTTTAGAGTTTGCGTGTGCTTGTGGCCCAAAGAAAAGGAACCCAAGATTCTCATGACCTCAAGGTTCTCTCCTAACTGCAGGAGTCCGCTCAACCTCTCTGAATTCCCTTCCTCTACCATAAAATGACAGTATATTCGCAACTGATAACGTTTTGTTACCTCTTAGAATCTAAGTAATAGTGTAAAAATCCTTTGTAAGGACCGATATATAAAGATATATAGGCATAAAGATATATCCTTTATAAGGAGAGATATTGGTTAGTGTTTGTGGGTTAGAACCATTAACATCAGTAGTGTTCGCATAATCAGCCCACCATTAAATTTTGCATGCAGAGCTGTCTTTAGATGCCTGGGAATAAAAACCCTGCTCTACCAATCATCCAAATATAGATATTTATTGAGCACGTATTAGGTGCCCAGCCCTGGCAGGGGGCTTGGTACAGTAAGGTGAAAGACAGCCTCCCAGTCCTCAGAGAGTTGGGAAGATATTGGTATGAAGATAAACAAATGAACTAAGATAAACACTAGGGATCTGGGTGTGAAGAAAGTTCAGTTCAAATCCCCCTCCAATGAGTAGGCGAGGTAAATCACTAAACTTCACCAAGACTCATCCTCTGTAAAGCAGAGACGAGCACAGTACCTACATCATCGGACGGATGTTGTGAAGATCAAAGGAGATGAAGCATTGAAAGCACCTAATCCCATGCTATGCACAAAGAATTTATTAGACAGCAACTGCAGACTGAATTATGCACCCAAAAATAGGGAAAGCAGTGATGGGAGTAAGAGCCGGGAGAAGAAGCGGATGGCTGAGGTGATCTCCAAAAATCACACACGCACAGTGAGAAGGATTTTCCCAGCCGGCCGCTGTACCGCAAGGGAGGGACGGTGCGAGGGGCCCCGCGCTGCCTGACGCGGGAAAGGGAAAGGCTGAATTTGGAACCCTCGGGCACGGCTGGGGGGAATGCAAAATGAATGCAGGTTCCTCCCAAAATGAAAACTAGAACTGAGACAGGCTGGGACCTGGGGCCCTTTGCTGCAGTGCCCGCACCTGGGCACCTGTCGCCTCAAGCAACAAAATACAAAGAAATAAAGAAATTATGAGGGACTAAAAATAGCTGCACACATGCACAATGAACTGAGACAGGCTGGGACCTGGGGCCCTTTGCTGCAGTGCCCGCACCTGGGCACCTGGACACACGTCGCCTCAAGCAACAAAATACAAAGAAATTATGAGGGACTAAAAATAGCTGCACACATGCACAATTGGGGCAAATTATGAACAATAAGATACAAAAAGACCAAAAACCCAACTGCCACTTCTGAAGAGCTCGGAGCAAAAGCAGGGTGCTCAGCAGGCCCCCTGCACTCAACACCACCGAGGGGGTGGGCAAAACACCTGAGCCACCACTCCTGCCCGACCCCCGGACGCACCCCTACCCTCACCCCACGTAAGGAGCCAGCTGCCCCCCGCCTCAGCGAGTGACCAAGGGGACCTGTTACTTGTTCTCGCTCCCCTGGCTGCAGCAGGGGCCCCAGTAAAGCCTGGCCTGAATTTCTTGTCTGGCCTCTGATCAATTTCTATTGCTCAAGGAGGCCAAGAACCCCGGTCGGTAACGGAACTACCAGATGATCCAGCAATCCTATTTCTGGGTATTTATTGAAAAGAATCAAAATCAGGATCTCGAAGAGATATGAGCACTCCCAGGTTCACAGCAGCACCATGGTCAACAGCCAAGATGTGGAACCACCTACGTGTCCACTGGTGGGTGAACAGGTAAAGAAAATGTGGCACATCCAGGGATTACTACTTAGCCCTAAAGAAAGAAAGGAAATTCTGGAATCTACGACAGCATGGATGAACCTGAAGGACGTTATGCTAAGTGAATAAGCCAGTCTCGGAAGGACTGCACGATTCTACTACCTAAAATCGGCTAATTCACAGAACCAGTGGAAGGGCAGTTGCCAGGGCCTGGGGGAGGGGGAGACGGGGAGATGCAATCACTGGGCATAAGGTTACAGGGAAGAAGTAAGTTCTAGAAACCTGCCCTGCAATATTGTTTCTATAATTAACAACATTGTGAATTATACACTTAAAAAAATGTAGGAGGGTAGTTTCTTGTGTGATGTGTTCTCACCACAACAAAACAGAATTTTTTTTAAAAAGAGAGAGAGAGAGAGAGAGAGATGTCCAGGCTGCGCCGGAGGTGAAAGGTCAGGCGGGGAGCCCTGAACTGGAGACACTCCACCCGCCACCCCGGAGGCTGGCAGGCCCCCCACGTCCCCAGGGCGGGAGGAGGGGGGACACACGACGTCCTAGGTCAGCGCCCAGGGCTGGGCTGTCCTCTTTCCACCTGCTGCGAAACCAGCACCGGCAGGAGAACCACAATCCCGAGAAGCGGCCGAGATCCGGGGCAAGGTCGCGGCCGCTCCGGGCCCAGCGCCGGCCCCTCAGCTGCCCGCGGGACCGGCCGGGGCCCAGGGGCGCCCGGGGCTCCTCGTGCAAAGACCCTCCGCGAGCTCGTCCGCACAGACGTGCTCTCGGCTCGCGGGATCCTTCTGGAACGGAAATGATGCGTCTCCGCTCCACTCGGAGCTGCAGTGCTTGGCCTCCTGGTCGGTCGGGGCCTGGGCGCGTCTCGGGCCACGGGGGCACCGAGCGGCTCCCAGCGGAGAAGGGGGCGCGGGGACACCCCAGGAGGTGGCCGGAGGGCGGCTGCTTCCCCGGGACGCGGGCGGGGACCGAGGGGCCACGGGCGGCAGGGGCCGCCTTTTCTGGAGTTTTTTTTTCTAACTGAAGCACAGTTGATTTGCAGTGTTTGCCGGTCTCTGCTGCACAGCAAAGTGACTCAGTTACCCACGTACAGACATTCTTTTTCATACATATCCTCTCCCATTATGCTTTTCTGGAACCCTTGACTGTCCGTGAGCCTCAGATTCACCTGCTCCTCCCAGAAGTGCCCGGCATTCTGACGTGGGGGCCCGGGCCTCCCCTTCCCATGGCAGCTGCCAGAGGAAAGTCCACATTTGCTCCAAAACTTTAATCAGCTGAAACAGCAGCATTGCATGGAGTCAGGGCGCCCAGATATTGGAGAAGAAATAGAAACCCCCGCTATGAGTTAGAAACATGAGCTTCTAGGCTAGAAAGTCAGAGGATTTGATTCCTTCTCTCTGCATTAGAAAAAAAAAAAAAAAAGCTAGTTATAAAGAGTTTGAAAATAACCTTCAGAGGAGGAATAATGAGAGTTATTTTAACAACACAATGAGGGGAGTCAGATTTCCTTCTGGCGGGTGTGTCACCCTCACAGAAGAGAAGGGCTGGGAGCAGGGAGCGTCACAGGGGCCTCGAGAACATTTGGAGGGGGTTCGGCCCACTGGGCTTTGGGTCCAGTTTCCTCAGAACCCTCCTTGTATCGGTTCCTCTGAGGGGTCTCCCCAGGAGCCCAACAAGGAAACCGTAGGACCCCGGCTGCTGGTCCCGTCTCTGAGAGACTCTGGTATGGGCTGCACGGCGCCCACCCCTCAAATTCATAGGTTGGGGTCCTACGTGACCCCCAGGACCCCAGAGTGTGACTGGATTGGGAGAGAGGGTCCCTGACAAGGTCACTGAGTTAGAGGAGGTCACTAGGGCGGCCCTGTGACAGTGTGACGGGTGTCCTTTGAAGAAGAGGAGATGAGGACGCAGACACCACGGCGGGCAAGCACGCGGGGACGCGCGGAGGAGGCGGCCGCTGCAGGCCACGGAGAGGCGGCCGGGAAGCACGCTGCGCACACCTTGCCTGGGCCCCGCGGTGCTCTGCCGTGGCGGCCCCCGCCCAGCCATGCAGGCTCCGGGCTCCAGCTCTGCTTCCAGCAGAGGAGCCCCTCTGCCGTCACAGACAGGGGATGATCCGGGTTGTGTCCCCAGGTCCCCAGAGGGTGAGGAGCCCTTGCCTTTCTGCTCCCAACTGCTGCCGCCTCTCACGCCCTCCTCCTTGTACCTGGGGGGCGACCCTCCAGAGACAGGGAGGGACGGCCCCCCCCCGCCCCAAGCGTCAGGCCCCCTGCCGTCTCCCACGCTCAGCTCCCCGCCATCCTGGGCCGCACGAGGACGGCGGGGTAACCGGGCGGTGCTGAACCCCGGGTGACCCCGAGCTGGGGGCGGGATGGGGGCGTCGGATGCCACGTGCCTCTGCGTGACTGCAGGCGTGTCACCAAGGAGCAGGAACGACGGCTCCGAAGGCCTCGACATCCACGCCCACGCTGCCCCGCGCTGTGACGCCCTGTGCAAGATCTCGGGCTGGGATTTTCCTCCGAGCCGGAGACGGTTCCCCGGGGGATGATAATAATCAGTACTTTTCTGTACAGAGAGGGAGCAAGTGACCTGGAACCACGGGGTTGTCTGGCAAACAGAAGAGGCTCCCACTGAGGAGCCTGTCCGCCCAGAGGCCAGAGGACCCCTGGGCCGTCTCACCCCGAAGCCTCTCGGACCCTCGGGGCCGACACTGGCAGAGATCAGAGACACTCTGATCGGTGCTCAGGCCACCCCAGCCAGAAGCCCAGGAAGCACCCTCCACGACCCCGGTCAGCTTCTGCGGACTCTGCTTCTGTTCCTGACCCGTCTCCTAACAGGCCTCTGTGGAACGTCTCACCTCCCTCCTGGACCGACAGGCTCGGCACCCCCCGCCCCCCCGCCTCTGCCTTGGGCCTGGCAGGTCCCCAGCCTCCAGGGCGCCCTCCAGTGGTGGTGCGGTTGACATTTGGGGCCGGCTGTCCTGTGCACCGCAGGTGTCTAGCAGCGTTCCTGCCTCTTCCCTCCAGCTGCCAGGGGTAGCCCCCTCCCCAGCTGGGACAACCCCAGATGTCTCCAGATGTCGCCAAATGTCCTGGGGCGTTCCTCTGGGCTGTGCATTTAAATCACCTGGGAAGCTTTTCTGTATTTGATTTTATACATATACATATAGATAGATAGATAGATAGATAGAGATATTGATTTTTTTTTTTTTTTTTGGTCGCACCGCACAGCATGCAGGATCTTAGTTCACTGACCAGGGATGGAAACTTTGCCCCCTGCGGTGGAAGTGCGGAGTCTTAACTACTGGACCGCCAGGGAAGTCCGTGGGAAGCTTTTCTTTGAAAACACCAGTGTTTTGGGACTTCCCTGGTGGCCCAGTGGTTAAGACTCCACACTCCCAATGCAGGGGGTTCGATCCCTGGTCAGGGAACTAGAGCCCGCATGCCGCAACTAAGACCCGGTGGGGCCAAATAAATAAACAAATATTTTTTTTTTAAAAAAAGCAATGTTTGGGCTCCATCTGACTTGACTACTTAATTATCTCCTAAGTAAATCAGAAACTCTAAGGATGGTGACCTGATAACAGTGCTTTTTAAAGTGCAGCCAGGGTAGAGAAGCACTCTTACCCTCTAATCAGAATCATCTTTCTAACACAGGAACCAACTCGTTTTATTCGTCCCCGATTTTAAAACGTCAAATGGCTTCTCAGCGAACACAGAAAGCGTCAGACCCCCGGCTGGACGTGCGAAGCCCCCAGTTCTGGAGTCTCCTTCACTACCAGCCTTTCCATCACCAACTTCCTGCCCACCCCTGCCCCCCGGCCAGCTACCCCAACCCCTGAAGACTCTCCCACGGCACAGCGCTAGTCCACACTTCCAAGCTTTGCATTCCCCCAAATGCCACTTATCTTCCTATCCTCCTGGCAAAAAAAAAAAAAACACCTACTAATTTTCCACACCTCCACTCAGTTACAAGCCCCCCTGTGAAGGCTGCTGGCCCCCACCTTAATTATCTCCTAAGTAAATCAGAAACTCTAAGGATGGTGACCTGATAACAGTGCTTTTTAAAGTGCAGCCAGGGTAGAGAAGCACTCTTACCCTCTAATCAGAATCATCTTTCTAACACAGGAACCAACTCGTTTTATTCGTCCCCGATTTTAAAACGTCAAATGGCTTCTCAGCGAACACAGAAAGCGTCAGACCCCCGGCTGGACGTGCGAAGCCCCCAGTTCTGGAGTCTCCTTCACTACCAGCCTTTCCATCACCAACTTCCTGCCCACCCCTGCCCCCCGGCCAGCTACCCCAACCCCTGAAGACTCTCCCACGGCACAGCGCTAGTCCACACTTCCAAGCTTTGCATTCCCCCAAATGCCACTTATCTTCCTATCCTCCTGGCAAAAAAAAAAAAAAACACCTACTAATTTTCCACACCTCCACTCAGTTACAAGCCCCCCTGTGAAGGCTGCTGGCCCCCACCCCAGATGGCACTGACCACTCCCTGCTCTGTGTTTTATATACGTGCATCTCCTCTAACGACGTCTCCCACGACCTACAGAACATTCTTCCTACTTATACGGCGGCCCTTCCCTATTAGACCCTAGGCTCCAGGAGGAAGGGGCCGGGTCCTAATCCCACAGTGTCCCCAGCATCAGACACAGCGCCCAGCACAGACGCGCACGATCCGTGCACGTGTTGAATGAAAGAGTGATACAAGCGAAAGAGCCCGTGCTCTGCCCGGGTCTCCTCGCTTTTGCTTCTGCACCCCGTTGCCCCGCGGCAAAAGGAGATGCCGGACGCCACACAGGAAAGCAAAGCAGTCGAGGCTTCTCCGTGAGGCACCAAGACAGTCAGTCCTGAGGTGCATCCCAAGGGCAGCAACAGCTGCTCCAGGCTGGTACGGAGATCTGGACATCACGGGGGAGGGGGCGATGGCGGGGGGGGCGGGCCCGCACGAGGACAGGAGCTCACACGAGCCACGGGAGGTGGTCCACTGTACGTCATCACACACGCACACACGCACACACACGCACACACACGCACATGCACTCAGCACACGCCGTTCCTCTGCCTGGAACAGCCTTCTTTCTCTCTGCCTAGAACCCCCGTCTATCCTTCAGCTCTCAGCTCCGCGTCCCCCAGGCACCTTCGGTCAGGCCTTCCCGTGGCCTCTCCTGCACCCAACATCAGAGGAAAGCTTACAGCACTGGATCACATTTGGCGACAACCTGTATTTTTCCTGGTTCCACCACTTAGCGGCTACGACTGGGGCGAGTGACTTCACCTCTCTGAGCTTCCCGCTCTGTAACATGGTGATGATGACTCTGTCTCATGGAATGGATGAGAACACGCGTGTAAGGGGGACACAGCCTACTTCAAAAATGTCCATTGAGTGGTGGGTGACAGTTGCACCCAAGTCCACATTCCTTAGGTCTGGGTCCTTCTCCAAAGGCTGGGCACCTCGTTCAGCTGCTTCACGGTTGAGGGCCTCCTGGCACAGGCTCTTGGGACCTGCTCTGTGATCTGACCGAGGACCTCGGAAGACACAGACAGAGGGGGGTCTCCCCCATCCAACAAGGCAAAGGGAAAGAGCAGCGCTGAGGTGCGGGCAGGGTCTGCAGGGCAGAGGGCGTGGGGAGAGCCGGCCGTCACAGGGGAGGGGCTCCCGAGCTGGGCCTGGGAGTGGGGGGACGGGGGCTCGGCTGGTGAGAAGGGGAAGAAGGGCTTTCCCAGGGGAGGAATCTGAGGCTTGAAGGGCACAGGGTTCCTGGAAAGACGAGGAGGTCGTTGAGGCCAGAGCCCCCCTGAGTGAGGGGGGCTGCTCTGTTCTGTGTCCCTGCAGGGCAGCTGTGGGGGGCCGGTGGGAGGTCAAGCCAGAGGAGTGGGTGGGAGCAGGATCCTCAGTGGCCGGGCTGGGAAGGCTGGACGTCACCCTGTGCACGTGGGAAATCAGCAGAGGGTTTCAGGTCGAGGGGATCCACGTCGGTTTGGGAAAGAAACCCAACATGCCGATGAATGGTATTGTGGAGGCCGGCAGGTGGGGTGGAAGACAGGAGGCTGGGTTGGAAAAGAGGAGGCAGCGGTGGAGAACGGGAGGCTGGGGTGGAGGACAGGAGGCTGGGGTGGAAAAGAGGAGGCTGGAGTGGAGGAGGATGGGCTGGAGACCAAGACACCAGTCAGAAGGCCCAGGTAAAGACAGGAATGTCTACCACATAACAGTCATGATGAAACACAATGTCTGAAGCTCAGAAACAAACAGAATGTCTCCAGACAACTGCTCTCAGAGCCTCAGCGCCAGAGCTGCCCTGTCTGGGAGAAGAAGGCAGTCCTGGGAAATCCTGGAAGACGACTGATGGCTCTCAGAGATCCAGTCTGGGCAGTTTTCTCTGATTTTAGGAGGTGGTGTCTGCAGTAGATAGAGGCTCTCAGTGTTCTTTCCCAGCAAGACAACACTCCACCTCTGTTTTATATCCTCACACCTCTACCACCTGGAATACGCACAAGCTTATTGAAGTAGGTGGACCGAGGGTGACCAACTGTCCCAGTGTGCCCAGGACTGTCCAGGTTTTAGCGGTGAAAGTCTTAGACAAATCAGGACAGTTTTGACTATGCCAATTTGCTGAGCTCCAAGGGCTCAGGGCAGGGCTCTTACTGTCACAAAGCATTCAGCTAATTCTACTCAAGACAAGCCTAAGACGGTGGACACCACACTGTGAAAAGTGGCTGCAAATGGGAGGAAGGGCGGGCAAGTGACCCAGGACCTAATCCTCCGCTGACCTCTTCTGATACTGGTCATCTCAAGAGCCCAGAACAAAATGAGCCATTTCATCCGCAAATACATCACCCCACACGGTGCGTTCCACCCCGCACAAGTCCCCTGTATGGACACCCCCTGTGCCCAGCCACTTGCTCTGAGAAAGCCTTTGCATGGGGAGGGTCCCGACTTCCGCTGCGCACAGAGAGACCTGAGATCCACAAATACACACCCTTGAATAAGGAATCTAGGGGCGCTGCAAGTGGGGTGTCCCTTTAGCCTGCGAATCACACCGTTTTCACGGTCTATGTGTACACACTCACCACACACGCACGCTTTAAAGTACTGCAGTGTTGAATTAGAAAAACAGCAAACATGTTCATTTAACATCTGGGAGCCTCTAACAGTATCAGGAGACTGTCTCCAATCTGACCCAGCCTCGCTGAACTGCCTTCCTGCGCCTGCTCTCCCAAGTAACAGGTTGTTTTCAGCCTCCAGCCGGCAGGCGCCCTGGGCTGCAGATTCTCCACTATAAACAGGGAACAAGGAAACCTAATCATTAGAGTCTTTGAAAGACGGACAGACAGAAACACAAGGCAAATAAGTCACTTCATGACATCAAGCGGCACTAACCGACCACAAGGGCTGCCCCCCGCCCGTGCCCACATCGCCGCCGGCATTTCCCGGAGTTGGTCCCCGCGCCCCGCCGGGCCCAGGTGATGGGACCGCGCTCACCTTCCGCAGAAATGCCATCCTCGGCCTGTACTGCTGGCCTTGGTGTCGGATTGTCATCCTGGACCCTGGCGGACGCAGAACCTGGACACAACCGGAGGGAAGAGGAAGCCCCCGGAGAGCGCGCCGGCGTCCCCGTGCGCGGCTGGGGGGTGCTGCTCGCGGCGCCCCCGGGAAGCTGCCCGAATCCGCGCCGCCCAATCAGCGCGCCGCGCCGCGGGCCGGGCGTGCTCCGCGCCGGCGCCCACCTGCCGCCAGGGGGCGGTGTCGGGCTCCGCCGGGGCCCGCGGAGCCGCCGGTGAGCCCCGCGCGCCCGGGACCCGCGTGGGAGGCTCTGTGGCCGAGGGCGAGCCCTTAAGGAGGATGGGACTTCGGTTAGGAAGGGAGACAAGGCACGCGAAAGGGGGGGGAAGGGATAGATTCGGCGTTTGGGATTAACATATATACACCACTATATTTAAAATACTATACTATACTGGACTATATTGGACTATACTCCAACAAAAATCATTTTTTAGAAAAAGGACATTTATGGCAAAAATAAAATAAAATAGATAATCCTGAAAGACCTACTGTACAGCACAGGGAACTCTGCTCAATAGTCTGTAATAACCTAAATGGGAAGAGAATTTGAAAAAGAATAGGTACATGTATATGTATAACTGATTCACTTTGCTATACACCTGAAACTAACACAACATTGTAACTCAACTATACTCCAATAAAAAAATTGAAAATTTTTTAAACGTTTAGAAGTGTTTAGGGGAAAAGCAAATTCTACGTGGCATTGGTTAAGATGTTGGTTAACAAAAGAAAGGACGTGAAGAATAAAGAAGGAAAGTTGAAGTCCCTGCTGGGCCAGCTGCCTGGTCTATTTTTCCAGTTTCTTTTCTGTTATAGGTTATTACAAGAGATTGAATATAGTTCCCTGTGCTATACAGCAAATCCTTGTTGTTTAAGATGCTCTATAACTGGATGGGAGTGATGGTTATACACAGGTAATCATGTTTGTCGAAACTCATCCAACTGTACTCTTAAAACTGGAGCATGACATTGTCTGTAAACTATACCTCAATAAAAAGACTGACCCCAAAAAGCAAGTATTATCTTGCAAGACGGCAGAGGGACATCGTGCTAAAATGAAGTTCTCCTGTGACTCGGTCAGGTAAGTGGACATCTAACCACCATCACCACCATCACCATTGTCATCACTCTAGTCATCTGCAGCCTCCTCTTCCTCAACACAGAGGTGTGATTCGGGACCTATATGGGGGTCCTGCTGCCCTGGATACCATACAGTGGGATCTCCATGAGCCTGGCCCCTGCAGGATAAACCTCATCCAAGCACAATGATACGGTCACTTACACAGCAGTGCCCTTTAAACCCCAGGTCCAAGGTCACCTCCCAGGAAAATGTCCCAACACCTCTGGTCAACACTCAACAATGAAGTTCAGCCCACTGTGCTTAGTGTCAGGAGATAAAACTTAAAACGTCCTGCTCTCAGCCCTTGTGCCCTCCTCCCAGACTGGGAGGAGGGGAGGAATTATCAACAGTTCATCTCTCCATGATGGATGCCTCAGACGGCCTGCAGGCAGAGACTTTCTTAGAGGGGTCAGGGTTAGAGCAACCGTGGGACACCACTGCCCTCACCCAGGCCCGAGGGACGGCAAGCCGGAGCCCTGGTGGGGGGCTGCCATGCAGGGGCTGCCATCCTGGAGGGACTCAGCCATGGCTAGAAAGGGTGCTGGCGGAATAAATACCCCGACTCTCTCTCCTCTGAGTGCTTCCCATTTGTCGGTCCTGACCGGAAGCCCGAGGGTGATAGAGGCCCGGGGATGCAGCCTGTCAAGATCAGCCTCCCAGGGCACACAGCCAGGCAGAGAAGGGCAAGGGGTTGGGGGTGGAAAGGACTTAGGGGAGGCAAATCGTGAAGAAGCAGCACCATGGGTTAAATGCCTTCCATAGCGTGGAAGCCCAGAGCACAGATCTTGGAGTTGATTCTGTGTCCCCAAGCACTCTGGACAGCTCGGTGACAGCACCACCCAGCCCGCACAGACGTCTCCCTGACTCAGACAGAAGTCATGTTGAATTCACCTGACTCCCTGGGCCACTGCCCGTGCTCTGGGCCACGTTTGCATTTCATATAATTCTGTCTCGTTTGCATTTTGTCACAAGTGTGTATTACACTGGCGATTCTAAAAAATCATATATAGAAAAAAAAAATCTTAGATGCATGAATGTTTCTTCCTAGGTCCCCTGAGAGAGGCAACAGCTCATGAAAACATATTCTGGGAGGGAACTCAGAGGGCCTTAATTTCCACGCAGTGAGCATACTGGGCCCGCGGACAGACCCTCTCTGCACACCCACTGGTCAGCGCCAGTTCAGCGATAAAGGGAAGGAAGTGTGGGCGGAGCCTTACGTAGCCCACACCTACGCTTCTCCCTGCCTTTCACCTTCTCCACAAGAAGCTACTTGAGGCGCTCAGAAGCTGACCACACCTGGTGTGGCTCTGAGTGCCTGACCCAGCAGAGAGGGAGAAAAAGAGGAACTTTGGGGAACTCTTCCGGAAGGTTTCCTGCTTCTTCATCAACTGGGGATTGTTCGGAAACTATTTTGGCCCAGCAGGGGCTACCAGGTACCACACCAAGTACAGTCCTAGAATAAAAGTCCCATGCTCATCTTTTTTCTCCTAAATTAAATGAATTGGATGCATCCAGAGGTGATACTTTTCACAAGCATGGCTAGAGATAAACACAGGAAAACAGAACAAGATCACGCCTCTCTCTGTCCCCACCCTCTCTTCCCAACTCCGTGGGGTGCACTTCTGTCTTCTACCTGTGGAGCAGGTCAGGTTGGAACTAGTAAATGGCATCTGCAACTTTTTTTGTTAAGGGCAGTACTGTTTTCATTATAGAAAATTTGGAGCTATGGACCTTTTAAAAATGACAATTATGTAAATTGGTACAGTTACCATGGAAAATAGTATAGAGGTTTCTCAAGAAACTAAAAACAGAACTACCATAGGATCCAGCAATTCTACTCCTGAGTACTTATCCAAAAAAGAAAAACAAAAAAACCCCCAAAAAAACCCTAATTCTAAAAGATACGTGCACCCTATGTTCATAGCAGCACTATTTACAATAACCAAGACAGATGAATGGACAAAGATGTGGCACATATATACAATGGAATACTACTCAGCCATAAAAAAGAATGAAATAATGCCATTTGTAGCAACATGGATGGACCCAGAGATGATCATACTAAGTCAGAATGAAAAAGACAAATACCATACGATATCATTTATATGTGGAATCTAAAATATGACACGAATGAACCTATCTACAAAACAGAAACAAACTCACAGACAGAGAGAACAGACTTGTGGTTGCCAAGGGGGAGGGGGGAGGGGGAGGGACGGAGTGGGAGTTTGGGGTTGGTAGATGCAAACTATTATATAGAGAATGGATAAAATAACAAGGTCCTACTGTAGAGCACAGGGAACTACATCCAATCTCCTGGGATAAACCATAATGGGAAAGAATATTAAAAAAAAGAATGCAGATATGTGTGTAACTGAGTCACTTTACTGTACAGCAGAGATTGCCACAACTTTGTAAATCAACTCTACTTCAATTTAAAAAAAACTAAAAACAGAACTACCATATGACCCAACAATTCCACTCCTGGGTATTTATCCAAAAGAAAAAAACCCACTAATTCGAAAAGATACAAGCACCCCTATGTTCACAGCAGCACTATTTACAATAGCCAGGACACGGAAGCAACCTAAATGTCCATCAACAGATGAATGGATAAAGATGATGTGGTACATGTATACAATGGAATATTACTCAGCCATTAAAAAGAATGAAATTTTGCCATTGGCAGCGACATGGATGTGCATGGAGGGCATTATGCTTAGTGAAATAAGTCAGACAGAGAAAGAAAAATGCTGTATGATATCACTTATATGTGGAATCTGAAAACTGCAACAAACTAGTAAATGTAACAAAAAAGAAGCAGACTCACAGATACCGAGGACAAACTAGTGGTTACCGGTGGGGAGGGGCATGAGGGGAGGGGGCAATATGGGTAGAGGATTAAGAGGTACAAACTATTAGGGATCAAACAAGCTGCAAGGATATATTGTACAACATGGGGAATACTTTATAATAGCCAAAATTTTATATTAACTACCAATGGTGTACAACCTTTAAAAATTGTGACTCACTATATTGTACACCTGTAACTTATATAATATTGTACAGCAACTATACTTCAATTTTTAAAAAAATATTTTAATTCAAAAAAGGAAAAAGTGGCATTATGGGAAAAGGCATTTTCACAACTTGAAATAGGCTTTCGTTTTAAGACAGCTGAGGGCTTCAGGGGAAGTGTGAAGGCCTCCAGGCTGTGCTCGGGTTCCTGCTCAGCCCCTCACCGGATATGAGACTTTTTTCTAACAGCTTTATTGAGGGATAACTGACATACACGAAACTGCATGTATCTGAAGTTTACACTTTGGTGAGCTTCGATATATGTGCACCCCCATGAAACTACACCCACGGTCAAGATGGGGAGCACATCCGTTACCCCCGAAGTTTCCTTAACGCCCCTTGTGATCCCTCCCCGCGCTGTCCCCAGGCAACCCCTGACCTGCTTTCTGTCACCGTGAATTAGTGGGAGGGGTGAATCTGATCAAGTTACCTAATCTCTCCAAGTCTCTACTTTCTCAGTAGTAATAAGAAAGAGCCCGACTTGACGAATTCAAAATTCCCCTCCAATTTGAAAGTCACATGACTTTAACAAGTGAAGGTAAATAAATACACAGCTCAATCAGCCTGAAGCCTGGCAGAGCTGGATTTAGCGCTCCCTACAAAGCGAAGCCTCTCTGGACTTAGACCGGCCGCCCCAAAAACGGGATTCCACGTGGCAGACATTCAGGAGAGCCACAGAGCTGAGTGCCACCATGGACGTGCCCCCAACCATTCCTGCCACACGTGATCGGGGAGGGTGGGGGGAGAGGGGCAAGAGGGACCCACCTTAGGAGAAGAGACCCCAAGAAAATGTATTACTTGGTGCACCCCATCTGTATCAAGCTTGCTGAAATCCTTCTCTTTTGTCAGACATGCCCATCCATGCAAAGGATTTTTAAACCCAAAGCATGCCAGCGAGGGTCCTCTGCTGATGTTCAGATGCTCCCCCTTGCCAGTGGGGTGGCTCAGCCTCCAGAACCCCGGGTCCCCAGCCCCTCGCCCCTCCCCCAGCAGCCAGCTCTGTCCACGGAGAGCAAGTGTCTTCCTTAGGGCTTTCCGAAGCAAGGGGTTTTCCAGAGTCCCTGCGTCTTCTGCTGTTTCCCTTGGTTTCCCCAGGAGCAGCAATGTCTGGAAGGGTACAGGAAGATGGGTGCTGCAGGAGATGCCGAGGAGATAAAACTATTAGCCCATGCAAGAAGATATGGGGACATAGGTATATGTGTAACTGATTCACTTTGTTATCAAGCAGAAACTAACACACCATTGTAAAGCAATTAGACACCAATAAACGTGTTAAAAAAAAAAAAAAAGAATTTTCTCCTGACATCCATTGCTTCCACGTCACCCAGATGCTGCATTTGAAGATCAACTTCACCCATGCTCTTTGCTCCCATGTGTGGATCTAATACTGCTTTCTCTCTCTTCTCTCTCTCTTCTCTTTCTAGGTAGGTAGGTAGATAGATAGGTAGATAGATAGATAGGCAGATAGATGATAGATAGATAGGCAGGCAGATAGATGATAGATAGATAGATAGATAGATAGATAGATAGATAGATAGATAGATAGATAGATAGATAATGTCTGGTTACATCACCTGAACCTTGGAAAAGCCAGTTCTGCTCTTTCCCTTTCCCTCTTTATGTTTGGTACACAGCCCTCCTGGGTTCAAACTCAGGTCACTTTACAGACAACCAAATTTGGTGTTTTGTAAAAAGTGCAAACTTTTAGGGGAGGGAGGAGTGACTGCTAATGAGTATGGAGTTTCTTCTTGGGGATAATGAAAATGTTCTGGAATTAGACGGTGGTGATGGTTGCACGACCTTGTGAATAGACTAAAAGGAGTGAACTGTACACTTGAAAACGGTGAATTGTAATGGTATGGGAATTATACCTCAGTTTTTTAAAGCGCAAGCTCAGAGAAATAATTTGCCCCAGGTTTTGCTATTAGAAGGCCCCCTCTCTTTCTCAAAAATCTTCAGCGGCTCCCCATCACCTCCCTAATAAAATTCATTCTCTCCCAGTCTGGCCCGATCTGAACTGTCACCTGTAGCGTCACTGTCCCTCGACATGGAGTTTCTTTCTCTCGCCAGCCTTAAGTCTGCTTTTTCACGAGCCTGTGGTAGATTTTCTGCCCACAGGTCTTTCCCACCAGGTGTTCTGCTGACACCTCCCTCCTCCCCATTCCTTCACCACTGAGTTGGTGCCATCCCCGTGGCATTTTTCCACGCACAGATTTGGGTGGGACATCATTGGTGAACATCTTACATCCCCTGCTAACTGATGAGTTTCACCAAGAATAAGGTCAGCCAGCAGCTTGTGAGCAGCGGTCTCTGGGTTTTGGTTTTGGTTCTGGCGGGGGGTAGATCTGATTGCGGCACTGCCAATTTCTGAGGTGTAAATACCCCTGTTAATGTGACATCGGTGACCACAGAATCACTGGACGGGAGGTGAAGGTCCTTCTGTATCTGTTGGATTCATTTTGCAGCACCAAAAACTGCTAAGGATTAGCAAAACCTGAACCGGAGCATCGTTACATAAAGACTGAGCAGAAAACTTTATAGCAACTAGAACTGTTCCAGAAACTTCAGAGGTGATCTCATGGACCAGGGAACTGGGAGTCGTTGGAATATTCACAGCTTAAGAGGCCATGGTCTAGGATGTTGTAGACAAGACCTACACTACACTCAATGGTTGCATCCCTTCCGACTCTGAGAATTACTGAGTCTCAGATGGGTGTGGCTCCATTGGAGTCTTGTATGGCTGGTATCACTCAACCAATATCACCTTCAGAGGCTGGGCAATCGCCCCTTAGAAAGGGTTTTCTGGCTGCCCCGATCCGCCTCCTCATGCACCTAAAGAAGCCTGCCCTTTTAAGCCCACTCTTCACTCTGCATCGTATGTGTGAAATTTTGCACACGGACGTTGGGCTTGCAGGGCGGTATCTGATCTCTTGCGGGTAGATTTGATTTCCTTGAAGGCGGTGGTTATTTCTCCTGTCAGTCCCCAAGGGAAGAAATAGGTTCTAAGGCAGACAAAAAGCAGCAGGAATTCAGAAAGTCAGTCTTGGGTACTAGTCTATTGCTGGAACTCACCTGCCCACCACAGGTGAGCAAGTCCAGGGCCAGGAAGAAATGGAGTCTGCAATCACCAGGGATCACACCATTTTTGTTAAGAAAAATTGTTCTAGTTTCATGTGGTTTTTGCCATTTCCCTTTTGTTTCTCCTCTAGGATTCATGACATTTTCATTCACTGTTCCAGCGTTCTCTGCTCTGTGTCAGGGAGCATTCAGTTTTGTTCAACAAACCTTGACTGAGCACCGTTTCTGGGCTGGGAACCATGTCAAGCACCCGTGGTATAAAGGTGAATAAGACACGGTCCTGCCTTGAAGATGTCTCCAGTAGAAAAGAAAGACATAAAATATAATTCTGGGATAGTGCAGTGGATGATGTGGGAGTATGTGGAAGGCAAAAAAGAAAAGGAAAGAACAGAAAGGTGGTAAGAGCCTGCTCAGATGAAATCATAATGGTTTCGCATAACAGGCCTTAGTGTACCTGCCCGTTCACTGAGGGCTCGCAACAACCTAGCAGTAGTTGTCTATTATTAAGACCCCCAGTCAACAAATGAGTAAAGAGAGGGGAAAGGTGGGGAGGGAGATAAATTAGGAGATTGGGATTAACATACACACACTACCGTAAATAAAATAGATAATCCACAAGGACCTACCGTATAGCACAGGGAACACTACTCAATACTCTGTAATAACCTCTATGGGAAAAGAATCTGAAAAAGAATAGATGTACATACATGAATCACTTGTAAATCAACTCTACTCCAATAAAAAATTTTTAAAAAAATTTTAAGAGTAAAAAGAAAAAATAACAAGCAGAAGTTTTTGCCCCTATTAAGCAGCAGAGCCAGGACTGGGCCCCAGGCAGCCTGGCCTCTGACTTCACACCTCACCTCCATGCAATGCCAGGGTCCTCCGATCGGCCAGGAACTGCGTCCTGTGCCTGCCTCAGTCGTGAACTGAGAGCTAGCTGGTTTCCCACAGAAAAATCATGGTGTTAAAACCAGAAACAGAGAAAACTGGGTGCTGGGCAAGCACAGTCACAGCTGTCCCTGGTAGAGTCACTTCAGAAAGGCAGCTTTTCCTCTCTCTCGGATTGTTGGCCTGGGATGAGTTTTCCACAGATGGTTATCTCATGTGTCAGAGTCTGAACTTACTTCTTCGATGGCTTCTGACACAGAGCGCAAAGTCGTTTTCCAGCAGGATTGCATATTTACATTCCGTTTGCCCAGAATGAACTAATTTCACCACGCCCTTGTTTGTGTTGGGTGCTATTACGTTTCTTATACCTAGACAATTCTAATTTTTCTAGATTCTGTATTTGTACGTGCATAGTTTTCCCTTTTTAGACCAGAAAATTCAAATAAGAGGGTACTATCTCAAAGTTGTTAACGTGACCCTCTGAATCCACAGGTGAGCCAGAGGGGGCCCCGGTGCGAGGCAAGGACAGGTGTGCCCGTTCATCCCTGCCGTTACAGGGGGACAAGAGGGCTGCGTCTGGGAGAAAAAAACAAGAGCCGCAGGTCCAGCACCCAGGCTGGGGTTCACGTTCAAAAGGCACTTCAGTGTAAAACCTTTTTCAAAAAAATTATTTAGGGTCATTTCAGCTGTGTGATTGCATGAACGCTAGACTTCACGTCATTAAAAAACGGATGTGCGCCTGCCCTGGTAAAAACCGGCTAGAAAACTGAGGGGGAGTTTAGGGGTACCCTACTGTGCTCCTGCATCTCCATTTCTAAACATCGTGATGAGGGGTATCGTCGCCTCTCTGCTAGCAGTGCTGCCAGGTGCGCACAGATACAAAAGGGCAGGGAAGGGTTCCGCGGTCCCCAGCGCCCCCTCCCTTCCCGCAGAGGAGCCTGGCCCGGCCCAGACCATAGAGGCGCGGATACCTCCAAAGTCCTAGGGAGGAAGCGCAGGCTCCCGGCGGCGGACTTCCGCCGGCGGCCATTTCCGACCCGACCCCTCCGGGCCCGGGCGCCAGCTGGGTGTGGGTCGCCTAGGGGGAGCTAGTGGGCAGCGCGGACCCCGGAAGTTTGGGGCCCCTTCCCTGAAATGGGGGCTCGGGGTCGGCCCCTCGAACCCCCAGTGCTGTGGACTTGATTCCTCGTTATAACTCCTCGAGCCGTGGTGAAACCCGACCTAAAAATACGTGATTTAGGCTTGTCTTGGTGTATCTGAGAGAACGACCGGCTGCCTGTGTGACAGTCAAGTAGCTAAAACAAACAAGTGTGTCTTCGTGTTTCGTCGTGTGCAGATGCGGGGGGAGGACTTGGGGCGCATGACGAGGCCCTGCGCCCTGGAAGGAGCTGGGCGCCGGGGGACAAGGCGGCCGGGAAGGTCGGCACAGCCTCCCCCGGGCGGGGGGCGGGGAGGGTGAGGCTCAGAACCGAGCTCTCGCCCGGAAGTGGGCCTGGCGATTAGATCCCTGCGGAGCACTGGCCGCGGTTCTTCCTCTTCCAGGACCGCGCTCGGTACAGGCGCTGACTGCCTAGACTTTGACTTAAGTGTCCTCGATTTTAAAGTGAGGATGGTATCGGCCATCCTGTCGTACTGTGGGATCCTGTCCTACTGTGTATCATCTTATCCTACTGTGTGTGATCCTGTCCTACTGGGGGGGGGGGGAAATCCCATCCTACTGTGTGATCCTGTCCTACCATATGTGTTCCTGTCCTACTGTGTGTAATCCTGTCCTACTGTGTGTGATTGTACTGTGGCATATGTTCTTTAGTGAACCGGATTTACCTTCTCTGACACTATAAGATTGTGTTGGGGGAATGTTTCATAGAAAGAAACTTTCAGTGCAGTGTGTTCCTGAGGGGAAAATAAAAGATGGACAAGTTTGGGATTTGAACTGCGGTCTCTTGCCACAGTTACCGATAGAATATTAAATTGTTCTGAGAAGCTCTGCATTAATGGAACTCACCTAACTCTGTTTAGCCGGGTGTTTCTCAAGCATTTGACCACAGGAACTTGAGTAACACCCTATTAATATCTCCCCAACGCGGTTTTGACCAGACACGTTTTTGGGAGACGCTGACATAAAGAAATCATTCACGTGAGCACAGACCTGTGCAAGAGTCACTCTCACTTCTCAAAAGACATTTCAGAACTACTTTTTGAAAATCACCTGACTGGATTTCAGTAAGGATAGTTTCAATTTTACAGACTTTGGAGAAATTGGTCCATAAATAATGAAGTACTACAAGCTGTTAACATTTGGAAAAGGAAGTGAAACTTCCTCACCCTTCCTCCTTCGTACATCATGGACAGTAATCTTAACATCACTGCGCCAGTATTATCAGCATATTATTCATAAAGCAATAGGAATAATTACTTTGAAAAACAGGGATCGTTCCAGGTGGAAATTCTACAATTCAGGGCTTCTGAATGACAAACCCTGGACATTTGTTCAAGGACCTACGTTAGTAAAACATGATTAACATTTCCTGCTATAAATAGAACGTAGCTAAGAAACGCTTAAGTATGTTGTAGGTATATATGAAGTGACATTCACTCGAAACTTGCCCTAACATTATAGAATAAAATTTAGTACAGGGACTGTCTTCAGCTTTATTCATGATGACTTAGCTGCTGAAGTAACAATAGAAGCTCTTAAGGCAATTTCATGTGTTTGGTGCAAACCTCTATCAAGGGGAGCTTTGAAGTGACTTACTAGTATGTTATTAAAGTTTCAAGCAGGACCTGCCTAAGGATGGCAGTAACAAGACATTACAGTGTCCTTGTTCCAGTGTCTGGTCCTCCATCCTGTTGGGCCAGAAACCTACACCATTCGCACAGAGATAACCAGGCTCCAGAGGACACACTAAGGCTAACCAAACTCAAAAGGGACCAATGTATAAACCCGGAGTGTAAGGTAGTTCCTTTCTAGTGAAAAATGTAACTATCAGGCAGCTGGCAAACTTTATTCACCAACAGTGTGTTCCTTCTTGAAAGAAGATCTATATGGGAGTCCAGATTCATATACTATGGGTATATCATATAGGAGACACATGGCATGGAATCAGAACAAGAATGATACCCCAGTTTAATGGCATTGGGTGTCTTCACCCTACAGATGTACCTGTTAGGTTAGCTAGATCTTCATTTTCCTGGGTAAAAGCACTCTCATCCATGGTGCTAGAGACAAGATAAGCCATTTTGTCTCTTTGAACATCTCTTTCAGAGATGCTCTCCCCATATTCTTTCTCGAGCTGGAGTACAATGCAATTGACTTGGTTCAATCTTTTCTGTTTACAGCCCCCATCCAGCTGGACCTCCGTGAAGTTGCACCTGGGGCAGAAAGATAGGCTACTGAGTGGTCACACAGAGACTTTCCTCCCTGGGGGCAGAGGAAGCCAGAAGGCTGCTTGGGAGACCCTGTCTCTGTCTGCCTGAAGCACAGGTGAACTGGATTGCGGAGGGCACCTTGACAAGAAGAAAGATCACAGCTGGAGCAGTCAGGGAGGTCTGATGGAGAGGGCCACATCGCGCAAAGTCATACAGGTTTCTTCAGGAAGCCATCTGCTTGAACAGTGAGTAACGTGTGCCTGCGATGCAAAATTCTGCTTTTTTAAACAGAATTTAATGATTTAAAGTATATGCACCACATTCTGTTTGTGAAAATCATGTTTGTGAAAACATGTTCAAAAGATCTGTATATGTTGTCTTTTCTAAGTGAATATTATATTTCGATTAAAATATATGTACATATAACATGCTAATCAAAATGCGTTTTACTTAGATCTCCCTCACCTTCAATCTATTGATATATTCTCAGTTGATGTTTTTCAGGCCCTTGACCTTCACCGCATAAGAGGCATTACAGTGTTCCCCAATTTTACGATTGAGAATGGTCTGAATAGGGAAGGGGCATAAGAGAAAGGCCAAATATAATTTTTCTGCTAATTAATTTCATAGAACAACCAGCAAAGAATTTTAAAATAATTTCCTGGTAACAACAGGCAAGAGAGAATTCACTGTCAATAGGTCTGCAGAATGAAAATGAATCATCCTGGGGACTTCCCTGCTGGCGCAGTGGTTAAGAATCCGCCTACCAACGCAGGGGACACAGGTTCAATCCCTGGTCCGGGAAGATCCCACATGCTGTGGAGCAACTAAGCCCATGTGCCACAACTGCTGAGCCCGCGTGCTGCAACTACTGAGCCTGCGCGCCTAGAGCCCATTCTCCGCAACAAGAGAAGCCACCACAATGAGAAGCCCACGCATCGCAACGAAGAGTAGCCCCTGCTCACCGCAACTAGAGAAAGCCCGCGCATAGCAACGAAGACCCAATGCAGCCAAAAATAAATAAAATCATTAAAAAAAAAAAAAAAGAATCATCCTAGTCAGAAACATGGACATGCAGGAAGGAATGAAAAATACCAGAAAGGATAAAAATATGGGGAATTATTAATAAATATTAAAGGTCAACCCAACAATTATCATGTCTTGTGGAGTTAAATTTATGTGTAGAACTAAAAATGTACGAAACAACACAAAAAGAGGAAAGGGATAAACTTTTAGGAAAGCTAAAGTTGTCTAAGGTTCCAGCAGTACTGGGAAACTGGTAAAAGTAATAAATTGTGTTAGACAGAAATAAGACAAGATTACATATTGTCTAATCTCTAGGATAACAACTAAAAGAAAATAATGTATAATAACAGAACATATAACCTACAAGTTTGGGGTGGGGAATAGAGTAAGAGATAATCTTGTATTAATCCACAAGAAGGCAAGAAAAAAGAAAAATGGAACATAAAACAGATTAGCCAAATAGAAAAAAAAATAGTAAGAAAGTAGGAATAAATCCAACTATATCAGCAGTTACTTTATATGTAAACGGACTAAATAATACAAGGAAAAGACTAAGATTGTCAGATGGGATAAAGAAAAAAAAATAACTTCTAAGAGAGACACTTTAAATATACAGAGACAGAATGATTAAAGTAGAAGGACGGAAAAGATAGATTACACAAACCCTAGCAAAAAGAAATCAAGTGTATCTATACCAGTATCAAATAAGACTTTAAGGCAAGAAGCATTACTAGAACTAAAGAAATATCATAATGGGTCAGTCCAACAAGAAGATAACAAGTCACAAATCTGTACATAGTCAATGACATAACTTCAAAATACCTACAGCAAAAATTAAACAAAGAAGAAAGAGACAAATCCACAATCATAGCGAAAAACTAACACACTTTCCTCAATAGTTTATACAACCAGCAGATAAAAGACCAATCAGGATATAGAAGATAAAACACACAATTAACAAACTTGACCTGGTGGCTATACGTAGAATTCTGTACTCAACAATGACAGAATTTACATTTTTAAGTGTAAGTGAAACATATACCAGAATTGACCATATAGTGGATTATAAAGAAAGCCTCAACCAATTTCAAAACATTGAAATCATTCAGAGAATATTATTTGACCACAGTGGAATTAAGCTTAGAAATCAGTAATAAAAAGATTATATGCATTGTCTGGAAATTTAAAAATATATTTCTAAATAATTCATAAACTAAAGAAAACCCCCAGATATTAGAAAATATTTTTAATTGAATGATAATAAAGACATAACTTATATAAAAACTCACAGGATTCAGCTAATGCAGGGCACAGAGAGAAACTTATAACCTTAAAAATGTACACATTAGAGGGACTTCCCTGCTGGCACAGTGGATAAGACTCCATGCTCCCAATGTAGGGGGCCCGGCTTCCATCCCTGGTCAGGGAACTAGATCTCACATGCATGCCGCAACTAAGAGTTCACATGCCACGACTAAGGAGCCCACGAGCCGCAACTAAGACCCGGTGCAACCAAATAAATATTTTTTAAAAAAAAGAATTCAATGGAAGAAAGACATCAAAAAAAAAATGTACATGTTAGAAAAATGGTAGGCTGAAAATCAGCGATTTATTCTTCTGTTTCAAGAATGTATTAGGGCTTCCCTGGTGGCGCAGTGGTTAAGAATTCGCCTGACAATGCATAAGGAGCCCACGAGCCGCAACTAAGACCCGGTGCAACCAAATAAATATTTTTTAAAAAAAAGAATTCAATGGAAGAAAGACATCAAAAAAAAAATGTACATGTTAGAAAAATGGTAGGCTGAAAATCAGCGATTTATTCTTCTGTTTCAAGAATGTATTAGGGCTTCCCTGGTGGCGCAGTGGTTAAGAATCCGCCTGCCAATGCAGGGGACACAGGTTCAAGCCCTGGTCCGGGAAGATCC
This sequence comes from Physeter macrocephalus, assembly GCF_002837175.3. NCBI lineage: Eukaryota > Metazoa > Chordata > Mammalia > Artiodactyla > Physeteridae > Physeter > Physeter macrocephalus. The sequence continues at coordinate 131,513,375 of NC_041227.1, read as the reverse complement.
CACATGCCGTGGAGCAACTAAGCCCGTGACTACTGAGCCTGCACTCTAGAGCCCGTGAGCCACACTACTGAGCCTGTGCACCACAACTACTGAAGCCCGCGAGCCACAACTACTGAGCCCACATGCCACAACTACTGAAGCCCCCGCACCTAGAGCCTGTGCTCCACAACAAGAAAAGCCACCTCAATGAGAAGCATGCGCACCGCAATGAAGAGTAGCTCCCGCTCGCCACAACTAGAGAAAGCCCACGCGCAGTAACGAAGCCCCAACACAGCCAAAAATAAATAAATAATAAATAAATAAATGTATTTAAAAAAAAGAATGCATTAAAAGAACAGCAAATTAAATATAAGGAAAATAGAAGGAAGTAAATGAGAAAGATGATAAACAGTGAAGTAGAACACAAATATACAACAGAGAAAATCAACAAAATCAAAAGTTGGCTCTTTGAAAATATCTTTAAATAGTAAACTCCTAACAATACTGTCCTACAAAAACAAAACAAATTCCCAATATTAGAAAGGAAAAATAATGTCACTACAGAGGCTACAGACATCAAAAGGATTAATAAACATATTATTTTTTCAACTTTACACTAAAATTTTGAAATTTCAGATGAAATGGAAAATTTTCTTGAAAAAATGCAGCTTTCCAAAGCCCACTGAAGAAAATGAAAATTTTAATATCTAATATCTAATAAATAAATTGAAGTTATTCAAGAACTTCCCACAAAGAAAACTCCAAGTGTATATGGCTTCACCAGTTAATTCTTTTGCAAATATTTAGATAACACAAATCTTGCACAAACTCTTCCCGAAAATAGAAAAACAGAGTATACTTCCCAACTCTTTATGTGGCCAACATAACCTTGATAGAAAATTGGACTAGAATCTTACAAGAAGGAAAAATCACTGGCCAGTCACTCACGTTGTGATATAATAAAAATTATTATTTGGCCTTTGTCTCCCGGCACACAGCTCTGAACCCCCTGGAATCTTAGGGTAACAAGAGTGTCTCTTGTACGCTGATGAGGTGGCTGGTGCCTGGAGGCCCTTCGGGCTGGTCACCAGGAAGAAAGAGGCCTGATTAAAGGATTGAAACTTCCAGCCCAGCCCGCTAAACTGCAGGGAGAGAGGAGGGATGGAGATTGAGCTAATCACCGACGGCCACTGACTCAATCGATCGTGTCTACATAATGAAACCTCAATAAAAACTCCTAAACGACAGGGTTCAGAGCGCTTCTGGGTTGGTGAGCACATTAAGGTACCAGCAGGGTGACTTGCCCGGAGAGAGCATGGAGGCTCCAAGCATGCCCTCACCCCCATATCTTGCTCTATGCCTCCCTTCCATTTGCCTATTACAGAACCCTATGATTTACAATAAACCGGTAGCAGTAAGTAAAGCACTTCCCTGAGTTCCGTGAGTCGTTTAAGGGAATATCTAAACTTGGTGGGGGGGGTGGGGGGCGGCTATGTGGAAGCCCCCAGTTTACAGCCAGTTGGTCAGAAGCACTGGCGACCTGAGCTTTGGGACTGGTGTCTGAAGTGGGGGTGCTTGTGGAACTGAGCACGCTACACCTAAATCCAGGTAGTTAGTATTTCAGACAAAAAAAAAAAAAAGTGGCCGGCCGGGAAGATCCCACATGCCGTGGAGCAACTAAGCCCGTGACTACTGAGCCTGCGCTCTAGAGCCCGTGAGCCACACTACTGAGCCTGTGCACCACAACTACTGAAGCCCGCGAGCCACAACTACTGAGCCCACATGCCACAACTACTGAAGCCCCCGCACCTAGAGCCTGTGCTCCACAACAAGAAAAGCCACCTCAATGAGAAGCATGCGCACTGCAATGAAGAGTAGCTCCCGCTCGCCACAACTAGAGAAAGCCCACGCGCAGTAACGAAGCCCCAACACAGCCAAAAATAAATAAATAATAAATAAATAAATGTATTTAAAAAAAAGAATGCATTAAAAGAACAGCAAATTAAATATAAGGAAAATAGAAGGAAGTAAATGAGAAAGATGATAAACAGTGAAGTAGAACACAAATATACAACAGAGAAAATCAACAAAATCAAAAGTTGGCTCTTTGAAAATATCTTTAAATAGTAAACTCCTAACAATACTGTCCTACAAAAACAAAACAAATTCCCAATATTAGAAAGGAAAAATAATGTCACTACAGAGGCTACAGACATCAAAAGGATTAATAAACATATTATTTTTTCAACTTTACACTAAAATTTTGAAATTTCAGATGAAATGGAAAATTTTCTTGAAAAAATGCAGCTTTCCAAAGCCCACTGAAGAAAATGAAAATTTTAATATCTAATATCTAATAAATAAATTGAAGTTATTCAAGAACTTCCCACAAAGAAAACTCCAAGTGTATATGGCTTCACCAGTTAATTCTTTTGCAAATATTTAGATAACACAAATCTTGCACAAACTCTTCCCGAAAATAGAAAAACAGAGTATACTTCCCAACTCTTTATGTGGCCAACATAACCTTGATAGAAAATTGGACTAGAATCTTACAAGAAGGAAAAATCACTGGCCAGTCACTCACGTTGTGATATAATAAAAATTATTATTTGGCCTTTGTCTCCCGGCACACAGCTCTGAACCCCCTGGAATCTTAGGGTAACAAGAGTGTCTCTTGTACGCTGATGAGGTGGCTGGTGCCTGGAGGCCCTTCGGGCTGGTCACCAGGAAGAAAGAGGCCTGATTAAAGGATTGAAACTTCCAGCCCAGCCCGCTAAACTGCAGGGAGAGAGGAGGGATGGAGATTGAGCTAATCACCGACGGCCACTGACTCAATCGATCGTGTCTACATAATGAAACCTCAATAAAAACTCCTAAACGACAGGGTTCAGAGCGCTTCTGGGTTGGTGAGCACATTAAGGTACCAGCAGGGTGACTTGCCCGGAGAGAGCATGGAGGCTCCAAGCATGCCCTCACCCCCATATCTTGCTCTATGCCTCCCTTCCATTTGCCTATTACAGAACCCTATGATTTACAATAAACCGGTAGCAGTAAGTAAAGCACTTCCCTGAGTTCCGTGAGTCGTTTAAGGGAATATCTAAACTTGGTGGGGGGGGTGGGGGGCGGCTATGTGGAAGCCCCCAGTTTACAGCCAGTTGGTCAGAAGCACTGGCGACCTGAGCTTTGGGACTGGTGTCTGAAGTGGGGGTGCTTGTGGAACTGAGCACGCTACACCTAAATCCAGGTAGTTAGTATTTCAGACAAAAAAAAAAAAAGTGGCCGGCCATTTCAGCAAAAGCAAAGAATGGTGCCTGCGGCCAAGTCCTCAGCCACTGCGGCCACCCCACCCCGGGGGTTTGCCCTGAGGGGAACGCCAGATGGAGAAAAACAGGCTACTGGCCCCAGAGGCTTAAGATGCAGATCTAAGGAATTTCGATGAGCCCAGACCCTTGCATCTTCCCATACATAGAAAAGGACTGAAATCATTTACTTGACCTGTCTGTTTTTTGTGATTAGCAGTAGTCTTTTGACGTTCGACTACACAATTTTTTTTTCAGCAAAAACTCCTCTATATCCTGACTCCTTCCTTGCCTCTTTGGAATGTTCTCCAGAGCTGTGTGAGAGGCTATCTCCCAGGCCATAGTCCTCAGTGAGGTCCCAGGATAAAACATAACTCACAACTTTTAGGTTGTGCGTTTTTTCCTTTCAGTCGACAGTGTCAAAAGTGAGTTGAATTGTTAGACACCCAGTTGGTGTCA